>NC_025998.2:32404613-32521689 GCF_000442705.2 Elaeis guineensis
TTCTTCCTTTCTCTTGGCTGAACAAGGTAGGAATAGAGGTGGTGGATCGAAGATCGATGGTAGGTGGTGACATAGGAACCGATGTGGGTGGGCAGCGGATGGCTAATGATGGTGGAGCAGCGGATGGCTGGCAAATGGTTGCCAATCAAAAGAATCATGGAAGAGAATGAAAATAGGAGATACTGACCCCCCTATTCATGGATTTTCAGTCATTGGCTGTTATCGACAGCATAGCTCATTGGACAAGCTATGGGGAGGTGGACAATCTGATCAAGGGTCCAACATCAAGTGGCGGTAGTGCCAGTGGCCGAAAAAGCAAAAGAAAGGTTAGAAAAATAGGATATTCTTTTGTGATGGATTTTTGATAAAATCAGTGCTAGTGGTGGCACCCAACACCATGGAAAGAAGGAGAAGAAAGAAGGAAGGTAGGGGCTTTTACCTTGGTTCAGTGGCATCCCCAACCATAATTTTTTAGGGACACAAGTCTATGATGCCATGAGCTTTGATGAAAGGAGGAAGAAAGAGGGAGAAGAAGGGAAGATGCTCATGGTGGAGGTCTTGGAGGAAGGGGAGTTCTCTTTGTAGAGTGCCTGAGGTCCAGGTGGCCCTAGGACTCCAGTTGCTTTCTAAATTCATCAAGAAGAAGATCCTGAACTAGATTCATCAGGGAGAAGAATCCCGAACCGGATTCATCAAAGAAGAAGACTCCCATCATGAGTCTTCTTCTAGCTCTTTTTTTTATGTTTCTTTCTTTTTTTTTGTTTGCTATTTAGGTGGGGTTTTGGGCTATCTTAGAGATGGACTAGTCTAATAGACCAGGCCAACAATTTGGACTAGTCGACATATGTGAAACATGATATTTGTGATGTCAATTATGGATTGAGATATGGTTGCGGGTCACAAGCGGAAACATGATATATGTTTGGCCTACTACAGGCTGAAGCATGAGCGGATCTAGTCCAATACTAGAATGATGATGTGATTACGATCCCACTATGTTAATTAGATGATGAAAAATAATTTTATTGGATTATTATTAAATTGAATTATTGCTTAGGTGATATATGTGACATGGATCTTAGATTTCTATTATGGTGACAAGTATGCAATGGAGTAGCTATACGGTTAAACTTAACATGTATGTTGGCATGGCATATATATGTGTTTTGTAGCATATATATTGATTCGTTAAGTATTATTCAATGATCTCATTGTGGAGGTATGAATCTTACTATTCTGCTATTCATTAAATATTAGTTTAAAGATATTTCATATTCATGCTGGTGTGAGTATGAAGAATTCTCATTGAGTTATAAAACTTATTCCCTCTTTTTCCTTCAAAGTTGCAGGATACATAACATTAGTCAGGTTGGGCATGGAGTTCGAGTGATAGAATCATTAATTTGTTAGTCTGTTGATTTTTTGATATGAAATAAATATATTAATCTTGTGGACCTAATTTGGTAGTGACGGATTAGTTTGGTTTGATAAATATAGTTGAATTTTTGTGATTAATATGATTCTTTTAGTATTCTTGTAGATTTGTTTATTATTCTGGCCTTACATGATCTTTAGGAGATTACTTTAGGATTTATGTGGCTGTGTCATATGATCGACTCGAATATTGGATTCGGAGCATGATAGGTTAGCTCTATCCTAATGAAGCATGGATCTTCTGTGATATATAGTTTACACCACAAAGTGCTGTGTAATGCTTGACAACCACTATTAGAAGATGGACAATTATCAAATAAGATGCTATGCACGATATATTGTTACTAATAACTGTCTATGTTTTGATAACTACTATTGGAGCAATTCAACCGACTCCTCTGATTTCGACATTCAATCAGCTCGATAAGCACGAATCGTCAACTATTAATCAGTTGATCGACCAACAATCGGTTATTCTCAACCTCTCTAGCAAACTCCGACTATGATGACTCTACTGATTCCAAATCGATGACCATCGGTATATCAAAATTGTCGATCGATGGTCATTCGGGCTTCCATAATTATCGACATATTCAAACTATCGATATAGAGTCGGCATACCAGAAATCGTCAGTTTAGCAAGTACATAATGGCTAGAATATGATTAGTGGTCGGTATAAGCGTCCATCCCATGATTACATAGTATCGAAATAAGTGAGACCCACATCTCTAACTATTACAAATGGTTACCAATAACTCATCTATAAAAGGAGGTAAATGAATAGCATTTGGGTAAGATACTTTTTTTGAGCTGATACTCTATCACTTTGAATATTTTATCTACTGTTCACCACTCTCCACTGACTTAAGCATCGAAGGGTCTCCACCGGATGTAATTTTGATCAGTACAGACTTCTTTTTGTAGATACTCTTCTCCGATGATGGACGCAACAGAGGATTGGTCACAATAGATTGACGCGTCAGGTGGGAAAAGATGAGAAATCATGATAAAAATTAGAGCTCAAAACAACTCTATAGAATCCGTCAGGCAATCTTCCCATTAGGAAGATCTTCCTCCTGAAGAAAAATCTAGCTTTTTCCACCATAGGATCTTCCGGATCTAATAAGATTTGGGGCGGAATATTTTAAAAAATTATCTTATGATTATTTCAGATCTAAGATCTATTAGATCTAATTTTTATTATCTAATATTAAATCTAAAATTAAATCTGAAAGAATGAGGAATAAAGATATACCTCTAGGGTAATTTGATTATCCTGTAGATGATCGCAACAATGCCCGAGGTTCTGATGTAGCCACGCAGTCACTTGGCTCTACCGATATCCACTCAAGTAGAATCTAGATCGTCTTCTCCACGTGAATCTTTACTCCAAAAATCAGATCTGGATCTGATCTGAAACTCCTTCAAAAGAGCTTCTGAAGTTGGAGCAGCGGTTTCTCAACAGATTGCTGCAGCCTCCTGATCAAGGAGCCACCACGCCTTGGATTAGCACCAGATGGATGCCCAACTTCTGGGTGTGAAGAGGGGAGAGAGAAGACCAGAGAGGGCATGAAGAGGTGGAGGGGTTTCAGGCTTTTGCTGGGTATGGTGCATCATCACTTAGCCCTAGGCGCAGATAGGGTTTAAATAGACCCTGCTGCGCCATGCAGTGCCACATCATTCGACCAATCAAAAATTTTAATTAATTCAAAAAAAATTTGATTGATGGAGTGATGTCATCTGATCAAATCAGATAAGAATTCCAACAATCTCTCCTACTGTTGGTGCCAACACTGGATAAGCTCAGTGAGGTTGGCGCCCAATAGTTTGAGTTGATCAAGGCATCAGAGTCCTCATCTCATGGGACTCTGATCTTTATCCAATTGGGGCGCACACCCAATCTGATCAAGGTGCTAACTTTGAGGCTTAATTTAGCAGGTGGACACTCTATGAAAACTCTCCAATGATCTCTTGCCAAGTGGCCTTCAGTCCAAGGTCCATGGGTCAATGTTTGATCGATGTCCTAAAATGGAAATGACAGGTGACAGGAATTAGCAGGTATTTTTCTTAAATTTATCTTATGAATTAAGACAAATCCTTTCTGACCTAGACTGGCTCCAGTCAGACTGAGAGTAACCTTCTCAAGGTTCTCTAGATGAGTCAAATCACATTTGGCTCAGTCGAGATAGAAAAGATTACATGAGGAGAAAGTTAGGCTCAATCGTGTGCTAGCACAATTTTCTTGAACCTAATTGGATCTAATTCAAATCAATTGAACTGGGCTCGCTCAATTGATGATATCCAGATCCTAACTCTTATTTGTGTGACCCAGTTAGGTTCATTTTCGTATGGTAATGAGACATGTCATGACTTATCATCGACACGATTGAAACTCCTTTCGATAGACCAGAACTCTTCTGATTTAGACAATTAGAATGATCGATCATCAAGATCATTCTAATTGCTTCCAAAATCCACCAGTGATACCTAGCAGTATATGGTGGCAACCCATCAGAAATGAAGACAGACCTCTTGGTGCAGCTACCCGTGTGATTGAATTCCTCTATCATGAGTCCCGATTGAATTAGGGTTAAGGTGAACTTGTCAAACCCAACATCAGTCATATGAATCAATCGATCGATCCGAGTTCGATATGAAATCCTAATGAAAAACTCTTTTTCATTATTTCACTCTGCCATGGCTATGGACTTAAGGACTCGATCTTTTGATCATCATAGGACTACTCCTCTCATCTACCGAGGTTGATAGATCTCATCTTGGTGCGATTTGGTTCCTACAATGAATATACTACAGTCAACATACACCTCAAGATTCTGAATGGCTAGAAGTTTGAGTTATGGTGTAGTCAAACTATAACACACTCAAGATAAATTATTGATATACCTCAGATCAAAGAACTAGACACACAGCTGCAGCATTGAGCTAGTCATCGACGAGAAGGTAGACTTCCTTATGACTGCTCGAAATGGTCACACTTAGTACTCTCATTCTCAATGAATACCTGTACTCTCACTCCGGTATCTCCACATCGTAGACTCAAGATATATCTATCTTAAGAAAGTGATTGTACATTAACCTTTCAGATCGATCACCATTCTCGTGATGATCCTATGGTCAGGAGCAGTTTATGAGTTAGTTATATAAATTTATGTCTTAAATTTTTAACTCTTAAAAGTATGAATCAACATTCCTACTAACTCAAAGGATGTATCACAGACATAATGTACACAATGTGATAGCAGAATAACCCTTTTATTCATTTATAGTCAAAATTATAAATTTATCCTTAGATTTGTACAGGAATGTGTCAGCCAATCTGGCATCTAAGACACATATCTAACAAACTCTCACTTGACTTAATGCTAATTGGCTACATATCTAAGTCCCATCTTCTCAAGGTGGGCTTGGATCTTCTGCTGGCCTAATGGCTTTGTCAGCGGGTCTGCCACATTGTTTGTGGAGTCGACTCTCTTAATCTTGACATAACCTTTTTCAAAGTAATCACGGATCAGATGAAATCACCGCTCGATATGCTTGGACTTCTGGTGAGACCTTGACTTCTTAGCCAAGGCTATGGCACCATTATTATCGCAGTAAAGAGGGATGGCATTCGATGACATCACTCCAAGCTCTACGGCAAACTTTTTGTACCAAAATACTTCCGCAGCTTTCGATACAGCTATATACTCTGCCTCCATAGTGGAATCAGCAATCACCGTCTGCTTAAAATTCTTTCAGCTAACTGTACCATCATTGCAAATGAACAGACTCTCAGATGTCGACTTTCGATCATCTATATTAGACGTAAAGTCTGAGTCTATAAATCCCTGAATCTGGAGTTCTCCATTCTCAAAGACTAAAAATAAATCCTTAGTCCTTCTCAAGTACTTAAAGATACATTTCACAGAAGTTCAGTGCTCTTCGCCTAGATTCGACTGATACCTGCTTGTGACACTCACAGCATGGGCTATATCAGGTCATATACATAGTATGGTATACATGAGGCTCCCTATTACCGAAGCATAAGGGATCTTGCTCATGCATTCAATCTCCTCAGGTGTGCTAGGGCACATCTTTTTGGAGAGATGAATGCCATGTCTAAAAGGTACTAAACCTCTTTTAGAGTTTTTCATGCTAAATCTTTTTAGCACATCCTCTATGTACATCTTCTGTGAAAGTCCAGCATCCTATTTGGTCTATCTCTATAGATCTTAATACCTAGTATAAAGGATGCCTCTCCTAGATCTTTCATAGAGAACTCCTTAGACAACCATATTTTGACTGAGGTGAATATAGAAATATCATTCTCAATTAGGAGGATGTCATCTACGTACAATACGAGGAAAATAACTGCGCTCCCACTGACCTTCTTGAATACACATGGTTTCTTCTCATTCTTGATGAAACCAAATATTTTGATCACATCATTGAAACGAGTATTCCAGCTCTGAGATGCTTGTTTAAGTCCATAAATGGACCTTTGCAGCTTGCAGATCTTGTGATCATCATCACTGGATGTGAAACCAAGCGGCTGTTCCATATAGATATCTTTCTCAAGATATGCATTTAAGAACGCCATTTTCACATCCATCTGCTATATTTCATAATTGAAATAGGCTACAACAGCAAGCAATGTGCGGATAGATTTTAGCATGGCTACGGACGAGAAGGTATCCTGATAGTCAATGTCTTCGCACTGACTATAATCTTTCGCTACGAGCCTAGCCTTGAATGTCTCCACATTCTCATCTGCACCTATCTTTCTCTTGAAGATCCATTTACACCTAATAGGTACAATACCTTCAGGTGGATCTACCAATGTTCAGACTTGGTTTGAGTGCATCGAGTCAATTTCTGATCTCATTGCCTCTAACCATTTCTCGGAGTCGATATCTGATATCGCCTCGTCATAGGTCTTGGGGTCATTACCATGAGCCTCATTTTTCGTGAGAAATATTTTTTCTATGTCCTCTTGTATAGTACCTAAGTACTTTTCAGGAGGATGGAAAATCCTAATCGATCTACGAGATGGAAGAGGTTGTGTTAGGACTGGTTTTAATTGATTTGGTTCCTCAGGTTCTTTAGCTCATTGCTCTTGGGAGACATTCTCCTTGAGCTTAATTATTCTTCCGATGCCATCATCTTGAATGAACTATTTTTCAAGAAAAATGGCATATCGATTCACAATCACATTGTGATCTTCCAAAATATAGAAATAGTATCCTAATGATTCTTTAGGATATCCTATGAACCGAGCTCTAAAAGATCTGAACTCTAACTTGTCCGCCTGCTGTCTCTTGACATGAGCTGGACAACCCCAAATTCTGAGATGACTCAAACTTGGCTTCTTACCATGCCATATCTCATATGGTGTGGTAGGAATGGTTTTAGAGGAAATCCTATTCAATATATATATTGCTGTCATGAGATAATATCCCCAAAGAAACTCAGGGAGGTCCGTGAAGCTCATCATAGAATGGACCATATCTAATAGGATCCGATTTCTTTGTTCTGAAACCTTGTTGAGTTATGGCGTTCCAAGTGGAGTCCATTGAGAGACTATGTCATTATCCTTAAGATAGTCTAGGAACTCCCGACTAAGGTATTCACCTCCTCGATCTGATCGAAGAACCTTAATGGGCTTTTCTGTTTATTTTTCTATCTCATGTCTGAATTCTTTAAACTTTTCAAAGGCTTCAGACTTGTGTTTTATTAGAAACACATATCCGTACCTAGACATATCATTGATAAAGGTAATGAAGTAGACATAGTTGCCTCTAGCCGGCACATCAAATGGTCCGCACACATCTGTATGTACTAGGGCAAGTAGGTCTGTGGCCCTTTTCTCGTGTCCTATAAAAGGAAGCTTGATCATTTTGCCTTGAAGGCATGATTCACAAACTGGATATGACTCGAAAGTCAACGAACTCAATAGCTTGAATTTCTCTAATTTGTTAACCCAGTCTTCCGCTATATGACCTAGCCTTAGGTGCCACAGATACCTATCTTTTAGACTATCTCTAGGCCTTTTAATTCCTATAGCATTCACATTTTGCTCGATATGAAATACAGATACATCAATATATAGCTGATAGAGATCATTAATAAAAAAATCATTTGCAACTTTATTATTTTCATAAAATATGTTACAATGGTTCTTATGAAAGCTAATCACATAGCCTTCTTGTGCTAAACATGAAACAGAAATCAAATTTTTGCTTGCTGTAGGCACATAAAAACAATCTCTAAGAACTAAATCTAATCCTAATGGTAATTGCAGAGGGTAGGTTCCCACGGCCACAGCAGCAACTCTTGCTCCATTTTCGATGCATAGGATCATATCCCCATCCCTCAGTCTCCTGCTCTCCTCAAGATCTTGCATAGAAGTGCACAAATGAGCACTAGAACTAGAGTCAAGTACCCAACTGGATGCAGAGGAAACCGTAAGATTAGATTCTATAACGAGCATACCTCCAGAAGGATCACCCTTTTTGTTCTTCAGGGTGGCTAGGTACTGAGGATAGTTTTGCTTTCAATGGTCATCTGAATTGCAGTGAAAATATTTTTTCTTTTCAGCAGTCTTCTTCTTCGGTTCTATTTTTTCTTCTTTCCATCCACCTTCTGCTTCTTCGCAGACTTCTTCTTTCCAAAAGATTTTCTCTTGGAAGAAGTTCGCTCCACAGTAAGGACTGAGCCTTTTGAACCCTTCAAAGAAGGCTCAGCCATAACCAACATATTCATTAACTCAGCCAAGGTACACTGCATCTTATGCATATGAAAGTTCATGATGAACTGACCATATGCATCAGACAAGGACTGAAAGATCACATCAATCTGAAAATTTTTGTCTAAGATGACATCGAGCTTCTCAAGCTCCTCAAGGTCCTTGATCATTGTCAAACAATGATCTTGAACTGACTATCCATCACGCATTTTAGCTTTAAAAATCTTTGACAGACTTGATACTTGGCTGTGCGACTTTGTTCACCAAACAACTCTTGTAGGTGAGCCAACATTTGGCGGGTAGTCATAATGTTCTCATGCTGGCACTGCAAGTCATCAGACATGACATCCAATATGTAGTACTTGGCTTTGTTATCGTCATCCGTCCACTTTTCCAGAGATGCTCTCTGTTCAGTAGTCGGATGTGTTGGTATGGTAGGCGGATCCTGGTCCAAGACATGAGTCAGTTTCTCAAAATTCAGAATAATTCTGTAGTTTCTCAACCAGTCTTTGAAATTAGATCCAGTCAATCTGTGGGTGTCTAGTATTTTGGTCAGGGGGTTGGATGCAGATATGTTTCCTGTAGAGAGTCAAAAGTTTCTAGTTAGATTTTGTAATCAGACTTAACCAATTTGTTTAAGAATTTTATTTTTAAACAAATTAGGCTCTCACTATTTTCTCAGATCCCTATACTCCTTAGGTAGAGATGTGAAAATCTTCGTGATTAGTGATTTCTAGTGGGTGGTGCGGTCTCACCGACTGGCTCACCACCTCACCTAACAGTTATTGATGATGGGTGAACCGATGAGTGGACAACTCTTGTTTAATGATTCTCTAATCATGGTGCACCCAAAACTTGATCTCTAATTCATAAAGCTCACCGTGCCCGAAATATTGCTCTAATCCTTACTTAAGTCAGACCCACCATTTGCATGAACTAGATTCCTGATTGGGTCTCTCACCGTATCCGAAATATTGAGCACAACCCATCCTCTAATCCGTAGCATCCAATGCCTAATAGACATGGTTGCATCTTTCCGATGCAACTGAGCCACTGTAACCAGCCGAGAACAATCAACCTCTAGAAGGGCCCGCACATCCACAATGGTGGAAGGTCTTAGACTTAATATTTTCTTAGGAAGATTTGATTTAGGTCTCATTAAACTTGACTTGACATAGTCATAACAATTTTGACTAACCTAGTGGCATGGGTAAGCTCAAATTGTTAGCCACTTCAAATCAGAATTGGGTTGACACATATGGCCAGGTAAGTGAGACCGATGGAAGGGATATGCCCTTAACTCGATAAGAACGCTTTCATGTCGAATAGCTCCCAATTAAAAATTAGTCAATCGAATCTGCCCAACTTACTTTAGACATCAAATTGTCGAACCAGAACTAATTGGATTAGCCTACAATTCAGACTCTAACCACTGAGCCAAATTAGGTCCTAACTTGATCGAGTCACATCTAAATGTGATTCGACCTTGATCTAGACTTAATCCTATTAGGCTGATCAATTATTAGCTTTCATGATCTCACCTAACCAATTTTGATTCGGTTTGATCAGCCGCTAGACCTAATTGAGCTACCGAAGTCCGAACCCAATTTTATGAAAATGACTTAGATCTGAAATTCTCAATTTGAGACCTAATTAGATTTATAAGCTTAATTCATTAATCAAGTCTTGAGTTCATAAACAAAATATGTAAAATAAATCTTAGAATTTCAGGATCTAGAATTTTGCAGAAAAGTAAATTTAATTTTTGATTAAGGATGAACGCGCAGCACCCCTACACACCATAAGAATACCCCATTGAATGGGAGGAGAAGGTCTTAAATCCTATTTGTTCTTATGATCAGACGGCCATGAGAAACATCTTAATCAGAAATATTAATTTAACTACAAAACTAGTTAGATCTAAGTAACATATTACATATATAATTTCAGATCTAACTTATACATGCTTTGCATACATCTTATGTATTAAAATCTGATCTAATTAGCATATTTTCATATCTGATACATCACATGCAACATCTGAAAAATAAGATTTAAATTGAATAATTCAATATGAAATCTATTCTAGACAATTACTAGAATAATTCTACAACTAGTCTAGACATGCAACAGATCAATCTTATGTATTAATTAAATTTTATTTTTTATTTTTTAATCTAAATATAATATTTATAATATCAAAAAAATAGAGAATAAATTAGATCTAATTTATATTTTAATTATATTAAAATATAAAACTATAAGACTATTCATAGATTAAACTACTCCTAGTCTAGTCATGCATCTCATACATATTAGATCTACTTAGATTTAATTTTAAATTTTTTAATTTCAGATTCTATCATATCTAATGTGACATCTAAAATCCATCAATATCAGATAAATAAAAATAAAAATTAGATTTAAATTAGATCTAAAATAGAGCCATCAATCTAGCTCTGATACCAGTTGAAGAAAAATCTAACTTTTTCCATCGTAGGATCTTCCAGATCTAATGAGATCTGGGGCAGAATATTTCAAAAAATTATCTTACAATTATTTCAGATCTAAGATCTATTAGATCTAATTTATATTATCTGATATTAAATCTAAAATTAAATCTAAAAGCATGAGAAATAAAGATATATCTCTAGGGTAATTTGATTACCCTGTAGATGATCGCAGCAATACCCGAGGTTCTGATATAGCCATGCAGTCACTTGGCCTCTACCAATAACCACTCAAGTAGGATCTAGATCATCTTCTCCATGCAAATTTTTGCTCCAAAAATTAGATCTGGATCTGATCTGAAACTCCTTCAAAAGAGCTTCTGAAGTTGGAGCAGTGGTTTCTCGATAGATTGCTGCAGCCTCCTGATCAAGGAGCCACCACGCCTTGGATTAGCACCAGATGGATGCCCAACTTCTTGGAAATGAAGAGGAAAGAGAGAAGACTAGAGGGGACATAGAGAGGTGGAGGGGTTTCAGGCTTTTCCTGGGTATGGTGCATCATCACTTAGCCCTAGGCGCAGACAGGGTTTAAATAGACCCTGCTGCACCATGCAGTGCGACATCATTCGATCAATCAAAAAATTTTAATTAATTCTAAAAATTTTGATTGGTAGAGTGATATCATCTGATCAAATCAGATAAGAATCTCCACAATCTCTCCTACTGTTGGCACCAACACTGGATAAGCTCAGTGAGGTTGGCGCCCAACAGTTTGAGTTGATCAAGGCATCAGAGTCCTCATCTCATGGGACTCTGATCCTTATCCAATTGGGGCGCACGCCCAATCTGATCATGGTGCCCACTTTGATGCTTAATTTAGCAGGTGGACAATCCACAAAAACTCTCCAATGACCTCTTGCCAAGTGGCCTTCAGTCCAAGGTCCATGGGTCAACGTTTGACCGATGTCCTAAAATGAAAATGACAGGTGACAGAAATTAGCAAGTGTTTGTCTTAAATTCATCTCATGAATTAAGATAAGTTCTTTCTGAGCTAGACTGGCTCCAGTCAGACTGAGAGTAACCTTCTCAAAATTCTCTGGGTGAGTCAAATCATATTTGGATCAGTCGAGATAGAAAAGATTACACGAGGAGAAAATTAGGCTCAATCGTGTGCTAGCATAATTTTCTTGAACCTAATTGGATCTAATCCAAATCAATCGAACTGGGCTAGCTCAATTGATGACATCCAGACCCTAATTCTTATTTGTGTGACTCAGTTAGATTCATTTTCGTATGGTAATGAGACATGTCATGATCTCATCATCGACATCATCGAAACTCCTTTTGATGGATCAGAACTCTTCTGATTTAGACAATTAGAATGATCGATCATCAAGATCATTCTAATTGCTTTCAAAATCCATCAGTGACACCTAGCAGTATATGGTGGCAACCCATCAAAAATGAAGATGAACCTCTTGGTGCAGCTACCCGTGTGATTGAGTTCCTCTATCATGAGACCCGACTGAATTAGGGTTAAGGTGAACTCGTCAAACCCAACATCAGTCATATGAATCAATCGATCGATCCGAGTTTGATGTGAAACTCTAATAAAAAACTCTTTTTTATTATTTTACTCTGCCATGGCCATGGACTTAAGGACTCGATCTTTCGATCATCATAGGACTACTCCTCTCATCTACTGAGGTTAATAGATCTCATCTTGGTGCGATTTGGTTCCTACAATGAATATGCTACAGCCAACATACACCTCAAGGTTTTGAATGGCTAGGAGATCGAGTTATGGTGTAGTTGTTGCCCAGCTATGCAACCCAAGAGGGGGGGTGAATTGAGTTTCTAAAAATTTTAAGCCCAACTGATTACTTATGAAGAACAAAACAAAGACTTTAAATCAATATTAATTACCTAAAGCAGTATTGCAAGGATATAATAAAGAAATAAGATAAAGCGATAAAGCACACCACAAACACAAGGATTTATAGTGGTTCGGTGCTAACCTTGCACCTACATCCACTCCCCAAGATCCCACTTGGGAATTTCAATCCACTATCCTTTGTATTCAACCCGAATATAAAATGTCGGAAACTCCGACACTAGCTATCCCAAGCTAGATCACTTGTTTCTCGGGTACAAGTAAACCCAAAACACTTCGATTTCAGGTTCGGATCAACCTTTCCTTGTTTTGGAAATCCTCCAAAAATAAGAACAAAAACTCACAAAGAGTAAGAGTATTTAGAGCACAGATTAATACAATAACAGCTCCTTAAATGAGCAAATATAACAATAAAAACTTTACTCAAATGATGAACCCCTTTTTCAGATTTTCTCAAAGTGGATGAACGCTTGAATGCTTGAGAAGAGGTTGATTGTTGATTGAAGATCTCTTGAAAGCTTTGAATGATCTCTAGATCAAGGTTGAAACAATAGGCGTGAAGAATTCTCTCCTTGAAAGATCTTGCTTTTCTCTTTCACAATCTCTCTGGTATATTGTGGATCCTCTCTCTTTTTCTTTTTGGATTTTTCGTTGATCTCAGACTTTTTCTTGCAAATTTTGGATCCTTTCTTCTATTCTTCTCTTCTTCTCTTTTTCTCTGCTCCTTTGATTTCACGTTTGATCCGCTATTTAATCTGCAATTTCTTTCACCATTTAAAGCATTTTGTAGCATTAGAAGCAAGAGAAAATAATTTAGGTAGATAAAGAGCCGTTAGAGGATTTTTAGGAAGCATAAATGGCAATTAAAATGGGTAAAAAATTAGCCGTTGCTGACATTTCCCATCGCAGGGGTCGACTCATGAGTCGACTCATGCTTCAGGGGTCGACTCATGAGTCGACCTCTGTTGCAAAAACCAGAGAATGCGTTTCTGGAAATTCTTGGCTCAAATTAGCAGGGGTCGACTCATGAGTCGACTCATGCCTTGTGGGTCGACTCATGAGTCGACTCACAGGTCGTGCCAAGCCAGAAAACTAGCGTGCCAAGGAGAATTTTTGCGTGCCAATCAGCTCACAGTGCCATGAGTTGACTCATGAGTCGACTCATGCACTTTAAACCTTCATAACTTCAAAAATATAAGTCCAAACACAATAAAATTTTCACCAATAAATTTCAAATCATTTGTTCTACCAAATGGTACTATCAAATCAGGATTTTAGTGAAATTACGATTTTGCCTTTGAAGAGCATAAGGACTTTTTCATTTTAAAATTATTTGTATCCCTTCAATCTGCTTTGTAATCATCAAAATCAATCTAGGAGCAACAATCTTCCCCTTTTTGATGATGACAAAACATTTGAACAAAAATATTTAATATAAATGCAAAAATAGTTTGTCCATTTTCTTAAAGATTTGAAAAGGGTATTAGATCATTTTGAGTTCAAGATATATCAGAGCAAGAGAAGAGAAATAAATTTTGCAATGTATCAGAGCAAGAAAAATAATTTTTACAATGTTATATCAGAAAAGATTTTACAATGTATCAGAGCAAGAAAATTTTATAATGTATCAGAGAAAATTTCACACTGTATTAGAGTAAATGTCAGAGAAAATTTCACACTGTATCAGAGCAAATGTTATAATATATCAGAGAAACTTTCTCACTGTATCAGATCAAATGTTATAATTTATCAGAGAAACCTTCACACTGTATCGGATTAAATTTTATCATGTATCAGAACAAGTTAAAAGAAATTGTAGGGTGTATCAGAGTAAAATAAATTTCTTAAGTTGTATCAAGGTAAATAAAATTTCAAAAGATGTATCAGAGCAAGTTTGAATTTTGAAATATATCAGAGCATAAAAAAAAATACTTATTCGCATTGTACTTATGATTTTGCTTTTGATGGATGGCTTAAGTTCTGTCTGATACCAAATTTCGATACCAAATTTCTCAAAGTTTTGTTTAATCTTTCAATCCTTGTTTTTGTTTAATTTCTCCAATATTTGTTTAATTTCTCTAATATTTGTTTTAATCTTTCAATTTTTTTATTTGTTTAATTTCTCTCCTTTTTCTCATAATTTAGGGTTTTGCTTTTTGTCTAATTTTAATTTTTGTTTTTGTTTAATTTCTTCCCCTTTTTGACATCATCAAATATAGTTAACTCTTTCTTTTCTTTTTCTGAAATATTCTTTAATTTCTTCCTCTTTAGAGTTTTTCACAGATGTTTGCTCCCCCTTAATATAGCAATTATCAACAGCAAACAACAACAAGGAGAAGATAATATTTCAACAAGAAGAAAATATATAACCAAAATATGATCATTACAAAGAGGTAGAAATATAGGTAAAAGATGATTCCATTAATATCATAATTGTTTCAATACATAGTTCTTAAAAATAAAATTCAACCAGCTAATTGTCAATACATGGCCCCAAGGTATAGATCCTAGAACAAGATACTAATCCTAGGACCTAGTTAAGATCAAGATAAGTCAATGATCGGAGTCATCAGATATAGGGTGAGGAGATGATGGATCAGAAGTGCGTCCTCTACCCCGTCTGCCTCTGCCACGAGTAGGAGAGCGAGAAGAACTGGGTGGCTGAGAACGCTGAGATGCTAGGGACTGAACAGAAAGGGTGAGTCTAATAGAATCAAGTGCGTTCAGTGCTCTGAAAACAGATTGAAGTAGAGCAGTGAACTGGGTGGTAGCATGCTCACTCGATTCTCGGATCTCTTTCCTCAGTAATTCATATCCACCTTCTAGTGCTCCTCTGAGCCTGCCAGCTTCTGCAGTGAGGTCTGTGACCTCAATAGTAGACTCCTGTGGCTGGGGATGGGCCAATGCAAGGACTTGCCCCTGCAAGTCAAGAACTCTGCCAGTAAGTCTCCAGACTGTGTCCTCAAGCTGCTGTATCCTGATGGACTGATCTGAAATCATCTGAAATACAGTGGAGATGTGGGGAGTAATGGTCTGATCAGAAGAGGTAGCTCCAGGTGCAAAAGAAGTACTACTCCACTGGCTAGACAGCAAAGAAGCCACACGCTGTGAAATATGCTCGATCTGATCGTCAGCCAGTCTGAACTCTGAATGAGGTGCTCTGCTCTCTGGCTGATACACTGGTGTGGGCATCCTAGTAAACTCAGAAGGGCCAGCCTCAGTATCAGGAATGAACTGGGTATCTGGTGAAGCTGCCCTGAAGTCATGTACAGGAGAAGATGGACCTTCTTCTTCTACTCTGCCTTCAGTTCTGTCCTCAGCTCTTTCCTCAGCTCTCTCCTCAGCTCTTTCTTCAGAGCCCTTGATCCAACCACCAATAGTCTTTGTAATTCTCATTCGGTGCAGGCTGTGTTGGTTGAAAGTGTCCACATGTGAGAGCTTGGTAGGTGTCTCCCCCTCACAGCTAACTCCAAACCTCCTAAATACTCTAGTAAGGGCCATACCATAAGGCAAGTGTGCCTTGGATCTGTTCAAAGTTTCTCTCATGGCCTCTATCATAAGTGCAGGGAGGTTTAGGGGGGTCTGAGTGATGATATGAAACATGACACATACATCTCTGCCAGATAGTAGATCATGCCTACCACTCCTAGGAAAGAAGAGTTTTGTTACAATCTGATGCAGGACCCTCATCTCAATGAATAATAGCTTTGCTTCCAATTTGTTTAAACTTCCTGAAAAAGCTTCTCCTAAGATAATTCTGATCCCTTCTTCTTTAATTGGGAGTTCCATATATGAGTATCCTTCACTAGGCAACTGAAGTATTTCTCCCAATATCCTAGAATCCAAGCATATGTCAATCCCTTTACAGTTGAAGTCACTGACCCGTTTCCATAATTTAGGTTCTGGTAGAACTCTCTAACTAGATCAACATAGGTGACTTCCTTAAGAGAGCAGTAGAGTTTCCATCCTTGATTTTTGATCTTGGTAGCAAAAGTAAAGCCTTCTTTCTCAAAGAACCGAAAATCTATATTTTTCTCGATTTCTACTTTTCTATCAGAAAGAGGATTTAGACTGGGGCTTATGGAGGATTGAGAGAGACCTTGAGCAGGTACTGAAACTGGATCGGGAATACTGGAAGACTGAGCATGCCTTTTCTTTCGGACAATTTCCTCAGGCTCACGGATTGATTTCCTTCTTTAGGGAAGTTTCATCTTTGGAGCCATATTCAATAAAGTAGCAGACAAGAAGGAGGAGGGATCACAAGAGAGTAAAGAGGAATTTTAGTGGAGAAAAGAAGTGGATTTTGGAAGTTCGGTGAAGTGCTAGGGCACGTTCAAACTGCGCCAAGCAAAGCGAGAAAGCACAGAAAATCCTTTTCAAAAGAGGCGATTTTTGGTGGAGAGTAGGAGGGAGAATTGCCTCGAGATAAATCCTTGGTTTGGAGCAAGAAGGAGTTGGAAAGAATGGCTTTCGGAAGGAAGACGATGAGAAGATGAGTCGTCTCACAAACAGGGTTCCCGTTTAAAAACAATGAGTCCGTGGGAAGTTTGTGGGATTTACAAGTTTGCCATTGAGTCGACTCATGGGGGTCGACTCATGAAGTTCAGAAATTCAGGAAAAATGCAAATAAATTCCAGAAAAATTCAAAATTTTGGGAGAAGGAATTTTGCTCAATGATAAGTTTTTAGAGTGATAAATCTGAGCTTTTGGGACCAGGATAGATGTTGAAAATTGAGCTCTAAGAGTTTTTGACATCTATTCTTTGGAAATTGAGAAATTTCAGACAAATGGATCTAGAATTCCTAGATTTCTCCTAATTTCACAGAATCTATCCTCACTGAGGGCCTTTGTAAAGATATCGGCTAATTGATTTTCAGTGCAAACATATTCAAGAATTATATTTTTGTTTTGAACATGTTCTCTTATAAAATGATGTCTTATTTCAATATGTTTGGATCTTGAGTATTGTATTGGATTTTTAGATAGATTTATGGCACTTGTATTATCACATTTTATTGGTGTTTCATTAAGTTTAATTCCAAAATCTTCGAGTTATTGCTTAATCCACAAGATTTGAGCACAACAACTTCCGGCTGCAATGTATTCGGCCTCAGCCGTAGACAGTGCCACCGAATTTTGTTTTTTGCTA
This sequence comes from Elaeis guineensis, assembly GCF_000442705.2. Taxonomy (NCBI): domain Eukaryota; kingdom Viridiplantae; phylum Streptophyta; class Magnoliopsida; order Arecales; family Arecaceae; genus Elaeis; species Elaeis guineensis. The sequence continues at coordinate 32,422,287 of NC_025998.2, forward strand.
AACCATGAGATTAGGTTAACTCCAAAAAATTGGCAAGTTCCACTTGTGCTTTTTCTATCTAATTTACATCCAGCAAAATCAGCATCTGAATATCCTAACAAATTAATTTGTGAATCCTTAGAGTACCATAACCCTAGAGTTTGAATACCATTTAAGTATCTAAGGATTCTTTTAACAGCATTCAAATGAGATTCTTTAGGATTAGATTGATATCTAGCACATAAGCAGACACTAAACATGATATCAGGCCTACTTGCAGTTAAATATAATAATGAGCCAATTATACCTCTGTAGTATTTAAGTCTACGCTTTTACCTTCATCATCCTTGTCAAGCTTACTTGAGGGACTCATTGGTGTGTCAATTGGTTTGCAGTTCTTCATTCCAAATCTTTTGAGTAGTTCCTTGGTGTACTTGCTTTGGGTGATGGAGATTCCCTCTTTTGATTGTTTGATTTGGAGTCCGAGGAAGAAGGTGAGTTCTCCCATTATGCTCATCTCGAACTCTCCCTGCATAAGCTTAGCAAAGTCTTGACAAAGGGATTCATTAGTAGACCCAAAAATTATGTCATCAACATAAATTTGTATAATTAGCATATCATTTTGGTTTCTTTTAATAAATAGGGTTGTATCTATATTGCCTCTTGAGAAATCATTATTTAGTAGAAATTTGCTTAGCCTTTCATACCATGCTCTAGGTGCTTGTTTTAGATCATATAAAGCTTTATTTAATCTAAAGACATGATTGGGAAAAGCATGATTTTCAAATCCAGGGGGTTGTTCTACATATACTTCTTCAGAAATATATCCATTTAAAAATATACTTTTAACATCCATTTGAAATAGTTTGAATTTCATAAAACAAGCATAAGCAAGTAGAAGTCTAATGGCTTCTAATCTAGCAACAGGTGCAAAGGTTTCATCAAAATCAATTCCTTCTTCTTGATTATATCCCTTAGCAACCAGTCTTGCTTTATTTCTAATTACATTTTCATGCTCATCTAATTTATTTTTAAAGACCCATTTTGTGCCAATTATTGAATAATCTTTAGGTCTTTTCACTAAGGTCCAAACATTATTTCTTTCAAATTGATTAAGTTCTTCTTGCATAGCATTAATCCAGTTATGATCATTCTCAGCTTCTTCAAAAGTTTTAGGTTCAAGTTGAGATACAAATGCACAATGATTAAGTACATCTCTAAGTGAAGAACGTGTTTTTACCCCATGCATAGGATCACCAATTATTAACTCCTTAGGGTGGTTGTGAACATACCTCCATTCCTTGGGTAAGTCATTTGTACCTTGAGGTTGTTCTTGAATTTCTTCACCTTTCTCATTTTGTTTGACTTCTTGATCCTTGTCTTCTGGAGTTGCTGAGTCTTTCAGAGTGATCTCCTTCATACCTTCTATTAGTGGATCTGCATCATCAACACCCTCATTCTTCCTTGAAGGAAGATCGTTAGATTCATCAAAGACAACATGTATGGACTCCTCAACTACTAAAGTTCTTTTGTTGAACACTCTAAATGTTTTACTAGTGGAGGAGTAACCTAGAAAGATTGCTTCATCTGATTTTGCATCAAATTTATCAAGTTTTTCTTTGCCATTATTTAATACAAGACATCGGCAACCAAAAACATGAAAATATGCAATATTTGATTTTCTTCCTTTCCAAAGTTCATAGGGGGTTTTCTTTAAAAATTGTCTAATTAAAGCACGATTTAAAATGTAACATGCTGTGTTAATAGCTTCCGCCCAAAAATATCTTGGAAGGTTGCTTTCACAAAGCATGGTACGGGCCATTTCTTCTAAGGTTCTGTTTTTTCTTTCTACTACCCCATTCTGTTGGGGTGTCCTAGGAGCAGAGAAGTTATGGCCAATTCCATTTTCATCATAAAAATTTTCAAAGTCATGATTTTCAAATTCTGTTCCATGATCACTTCTAATATTTTGAATTGAAAACCCTTTTTCATTTGTGACTTTTTGATGAAATTTTGTGAAAATTTGAAAAGTTTCATTTTTGTGAGCTAAAAAGAAAGCCCAAGTAAAACGAGAGTAATCATCAATTATTACAAATCCATATCGTTTTCCTCCTAGACTAGTGGTTCTAGTTGGTCCAAATAAATCCATATGTAAGAGCTCTAAAGGTCTAGAAGTTGAAACAGTATTTTTGGATTTAAATGATACTCTAGTTTGTTTACCTAATTGGCATGCATCACAAATTCTATCCTTTTCAAAATTCAGTTTTGGCAAACCGAGAACTAAATCCTTTTTAATTAATTTTGAGAGAGAATGCATGCTAATGTGTGCAAGTCTACGATGCCACAGCCAACTAGTCTCATTTATTTTAGTATTTAAAGAAATTAGGCATTGCATGTCTAATTTAGTTAAATCATTCAAGTCTACCATATAAACATTGCCATGCCTATGTCCTATAAATTTAATGCCATCGTTAATAGGACTCGTCACAATGCAAACAGATGATTCAAAACTTACTTTATACCCTTTATCACAGAATTGACTAATGCTAAGTAAGTTATGCTTTAAACCTTTAACTAATAAAACATTCTCAATGTATTTGGAGGGAGTGATACCAATGTTACCTATCCCGATGATCTTTCCTTTGCCATTATCTCCAAAGGTGACCATCCCTCCATCCTTAGCATCAAGCGTGATGAATTGTGATTCATCACCAGTCATGTGTCTCGAGCATCCGCTGTCAAGATACCATTTTCTGTTTCCTTCTTGGGATGCTAGACACACCTGCAAGCAAAGGTCACGTTTCTGTCTTAGGTACCCAAGCTTTCTTGGGTCCTTTCAGGTTAGTCAGAATGGTTCCTTTTGGAACCCATATTTTCTTTGTGTTTGCATATTTGTTAATAAGACATGTGTATAATTTATGTCCTATTCTTCCATATTTAAAACAAGTAATATTTGTAGACTTTTTACTTGAATAAATATCCTTCAGAAATTTTTGTTTCTTCAGGGGTTTATAACCAAGTCCAGCTTTATCATATATAGCTTTCTGATTTTCAAGGATCATATTTAGTTTGTTTGAACTTAAGGTTAACTTATCTACTATAGATTTCAGCTTGTTCATTTCATCCTTTAAGTTTTGATTTTCTTGAATCAAGGTGAATTTTTCAATTGAAAGATTTTCAGCTTGTTTCACTAAGGACTGATTTTCCAATTTCAGCTCTTTGTTTTTCTTCCCTAGTTTCTTTAATTCATCAATTGAATCATAGAATGCTTCATGCAATTCTTCAAAAGTAAATTCACTAGTGGATTCAGAAGTTACCTCATTTTCATGTGCCATCAGGCACAGATTGGTTTGTTCTGTTGAGGTTTCCTCGTCGGAGCTTGAGTCATCACTCGCACTCCAGGTCGCCATCATTGCCTTCTTTTTGAACTTCTTTGGACCTTTCTTCAATTGTGGATATTCGGATCTGAAATATCCTGGCTTCTTGCACTCGTAGCATATAGGGGATTGATCTTTCTCCTTTTCTTTGCTTTGATCCCCTTTTGTGAATTTCTTTCTCATCTCCTGTTTCTTTTTTCTTAGAAACTTCTTAAATTTTCGGGTGATGAGAGCCATCTCCTCATCCTGATCTTCATCTTCAGAGTCATCCATTTCATAATCAGGTGAAGTTGTGGATTTGAGGGCAATGGTTCTTTTCTTTTTGACTTCATCCTCTTGATGTTGCTTCATGCTAAGTTCATGAGTCATCAAGGATCCAAGAAGCTCTTCTAGAGGTAGAGTGTTCAAGTCCTTTGCTTCTTGGATGGCAGTCACCTTGGCTTCCCAAGTTCTTGGCAGTGACCTGAGAATCTTCCTTACAAGTTCACTGTTAGTATAAGATTTGTCAAGACTCTTTAAACCATTGATTATATCAGTAAAACGAGTAAACATAGCAGTTATGGACTCATCATGCTCTATTTTGAACAATTCATATTTATGTACAAGCATGTTTATTTTAGACTCTTTTACTTGATTTGTTCCCTCATGGGTGACTTCTAACCTATTCCATATTTCTTTAGCAGATGCACAAGTAGAAATGTGATTAAATTCACTAGCATCTAGTGCACAATAAAGAACATTCATAGCTTTGGCATTTAATTGTGCCAATTTCTTGTCAACCTCATCCCATTCTTTCTCGGGTTTGGTTGACTCCTCACCATCTATAATCTTGATGGGTGTGTGAGGACCATTCACTATGATACTCCACATATCATAGTCGAGTGCTTGTATGAAAATCTTCATCCGAGCTTTTCAATAGGTATAATTAGACCCATTGAAAAGTGGAGGTCGATTTGTTGATTGCCCCTCGGCTAGAGAAGTTCCAACATGGGTTGCCATAGATCTTTGGCTCTTTGATTGTTAGATCAAAGAAGGGCTAGAGCACCGGCTCTGATACCACTTGTTGTCCAGCTATGCAACCCAAGAGGGGGGGTGAATTGGGTTTCTAAAAATTTTAAGCCCAACTGATTACTTATGAAGAACAAAACAAAGACTTTAAATCAATATTAATTACCTAAAGCAGTATTGCAAGGATATAATAAAGAAATAAGATAAAGCGATAAAGCACACCACAAACACAAGGATTTATAGTGGTTCGGTGCTAACCTTGCACCTACATCCACTCCCCAAGATCCCACTTGGGAATTTCAATCCACTATCCTTTGTATTCAACCCGAATACAAAACGTCGGAAACTCCGACACTAGCTATCCCAAGCTAGATCACTTGTTTCTCGGGTACAAGTAAACCCAAAACACTCCGATTTCAGGTTCGGATCAACCTTTCCTTGTTTTGGAAATCCTCCAAAAATAAGAACAAAAACTCACAAAGAGTAAGAGTATTTAGAGCACAGATTAATACAATAACAGCTCCTTAAATGAGCAAATATAACAATAAAAACTTTACTCAAATGATAAACCCCTTTTTCAGATTTTCTCAAAGTGGATGAACGCTTGAATGCTTGAGAAGAGGTTGATTGTTGATTGAAGATCTCTTGAAAGCTTTGAACGATCTCTAGATCAAGGTTGAAACAATAGGCGTGAAGAATTCTCTCCTTGAAAGATCTTGCTTTTCTCTTTCACAATCTCTCTGGTATATTGTGGATCCTCTCTCTTTTTCTTTTTGGATTTTTCGTTGATCTCAGGCTTTTTCTTGCAAATTTTGGATCCTTTCTTCTATTCTTCTCTTCTTCTCTTTTTCTCTGCTCCTTTGATTTCACGTTTGATCCGCTATTTAATCTGCAATTTCTTTCACCATTTAAAGCATTTTGTAGCATTAGAAGCAAGAGAAAATAATTTAGGTAGATAAAGAGCCGTTAGAGGATTTTTAAGAAGCATAAATGGCAATTAAAATGGGCAAAAAATTAGCCGTTGCTGACATTTTCCGTCGCAGGGGTCGACTCATGAGTCGACTCATGCTTCAGGGGTCGACTCATGAGTCGACCTCTGTTGCAAAAACCAGAGAATGCGTTTCTGGAAATTCTTGGCTCAAATTAGCAGGGGTCGACTCATGAGTCGACTCATGCCTTGTGGGTTGACTCATGAGTCGACTCACAGGTCGTGCCAAGCCAGAAAACTAGCGTGCCAAGGAGAATTTTTGCGTGTCAATCAGCTCACAGTGCCATGAGTTGACTCATGAGTCGACTCATGCACTTCAAACCTTCATAACTTCAAAAATATAAGTCCAAACACAATGAAATTTTCACCAATAGATTTCAAATCATTTGTTCTACCAAATGGTACTATCAAATCAGGATTTTAGTGAAATTATGATTTTGCCCTTGAAGAGCATAAGGACTTTTTCATTTTAAAATTATTTGTATCCCTTCAATCTGCTTTGTAATCATCAAAATCAATCTAGGAGCAACAGTAGTCAAACTATAACACACTCAAGATGAACTATCGATGTACCTCAGGTCAAAGAACTAGACACACAGCTGTAGCTGCAGCATCGAGCTAGTCATCGATGAGAAGGTAGACTTCCTTATGACTGCTCAATGTGGTCACGCTCAGTACTCTCATTCTCAACGAATATCTGTACTCTCACTTCGGTATCTCCACATCATAGACTCAAGACATATCTATCCTAAAAAAGTGATCGTACACCAACCTTCCGGATCGATCACCATCCTCGTGATGATCCTATGGTCAGGAGCAGTTTATGAGTTAGTTATATAAATTCATACCTTAAATTTTTAACTCTTGAAATTATGAATTAACATTCCTACTAACTTAAAGGATGTATCACAGACATAATGTACACAATATGATAGCAGAATAACCCTTTTATTCATTTATAGTCAAAATTATAAATTTACTTTTAGATTTATATAGGAATGTGTCAGTCAATCTGGCATCTAGGGCACATATCTAACACCTCCCCACCTCCAATGGCGAAGCCCAGCTCTTCACGTCCTGTAGTCACTATGGATGCATAAATTGCTGCTTTAATACAACAAATAAAGATGTTGATGGAGGTGGTACACAGCCTCCAATAATAACAGACACAGCAACAGCAGCAGCCATTAGCGAAGGAGCCGGTGGCACATTCGGTGCCATCCAGGCATAGCCGTCATCCTCCATGGCACTCACCCTCTTTATCTCCAGAACAATGATCGTCTCAGCATTCTCATCGAGTCAAGCAATCACTTACTCAGTATTCTCATTATGTCGCTCATCATTCATGATGATCTCCCTCTCCTTCTCATGTATATAGCATTAAGAAGGAGAAAAGGCTGCGTGCACCTTCTTCTCCATCCTCAAGTTCTTCAGGAGATCCTATCCTTGGATTTTTTCAGCAATGACGGCTCGATGACTATGACCATAAATTCAAAGAGATCGATCGCCAACTTATCCGACTCCAAGTGGAAGATCGAAAGTCTTCCAATGACCTTAACTTCCATATTGCCTAATCTCTCTCTCAACGTATCTTGGATGAGGAGATCCCATCTCGGTTCAAGATACCGTAGATGGAGCTATACAATGGCTCCAGCAATTCGATTGATCATTTAGAGAGTTACAAGGCTTTCATAATGATCTAGGGGGTGACCGATGCCCTCTTATATATTAGCTTCCTGGAAACCATTCAAAAAGTTGCTCGAGCTTGGTATTCTGAGCTTTAGCCAGAGAGTATAACTGTTAGAATATGCTATGATTTCATATGTATAGTTTAAAATTTTTTTAAAAATTTATGCAGTGAAAGTAAATAAATTAAAATATTTTTTAATTTAAATATGTACCAGAACTGATCTAAAAATTATATCTAGGATCATGACATGAATATGCTATCTTGATCTGAAATCTAAAAGAAAACAAACATTAGCAAAATCAAATCGAAGATCAGATCTCCATACCTTAGATCCTATGGATGTCTGAAGTTCTAATTGTAGCCACGCATGCATCCGATCTCTGCTGGTATCCATACGAAAATATCTGATTGAAGCATCAAGATCTCACTCCTCAGTATTGGATCTACATCTTTTCTTTTAGATCTCGAAGAAGAAGATCGCTGCGTGAACTCTTTCACGTAGATTCAACGGGATCTGAACCAGATCATCAAGAAGAGAAGAAGAACTTTTCTTCTTCTCTTCTTCTCTCTCTTTTTCTCTCTTAGATTTGATCTCTATCAGATCTAGGCATTGGTATGTAAGGAAGAAAGGAGGTGGAGGCATTGAGATGATTTTGTCCTAAAGAAGTCGCCCACTTCTTAACACCAAAAACTCACACCCTTCTTTTAATTTTTGTCACACCAAATCTTCTTATCCCACACACAACCTCTTCTTAATGCCCTAAAAGATCAAATCTTATTTGATCTTAGGCGTTCAAATCCAAATCAATAGATAGAAGGGTGTGGAAATAATGTTGTGCGGCGAGAAAGGAACTCCCACAAAAATTAGCGCATGCCAAATTTTTTTTAGATTTTTGTCACATAAAAATATGATTCCTTACATATCATATCAGATGAGTTTTTATTCTATTTTAAATAAAATTTAAATAAAAATAAAATTGAAAAGAAAGAGAATCCCAGATAAGGTTGGGCGCCAACTATTGGTGCCCCCTCTCCTTCACACATGCAAGAAGAAAAAAAGGGGCGCATCTCAATGCATGCCCTCCCATTCATGGCATGAAATATGAAGAAAGAGTTTCAGAGAAACTGGACTCTCTGAGTCATGGTTCTTTTGATTTAAGTTGAGTCATAATCAGATTCAAATCGAATCTGAATCAAGTCGAATTCGAAAGGCTGTCAAATCTGATCTAATCAAACTTGAAATTCAAATCTGATTTGAATAATTAAACTCAATTAATATTAAATTAAATTAAGTTTAATTAAATTAAATTAAATTTAAATTAATTAAAATTTAATTTATAATTTAATCAATTTTAATAAAATTATAATATTTATAATTAAGTCCTTATGATAATAATTAGCAGCTGCCAAAACTGTAACGATTACAAATTAGCAGTTTCTAAAATTCAAACTATCAATCTGATTGATAATTCAAATATAATCCAAGTCATTGATCAGGTCATGCTCCTTTTGTATGTGATCCCTCAGGTTCTATTCTGTCTGATAGTGAGACATACCGTGATCTTCATCATAGTATCATCAAAATTCTTTTCGATGGGCTAGAATGATTCCAACTCACCTAAACAAGGATCGTTGATCCGAAAATGATCTTAATGAATTCTCACGATCCACCAGTGACACCTAGCAACATGTAGTGACAACCCAACAGAATAAAAAAAGATGAACTCCTTGGTACAGTTATCATGTGATACAATCTCTTTATCGTGAGTCCCGACTAGATGGAGGTCATGAAGAACTCATCAAACCTCATTATCAGTCATATGCTAGATTGGCTCGACTCGAGTTCATCTGTGAATCTCGTAAAATTTTTTTTTCAGTATTCACACTTACTCTGGTCAGAGATTTTCTGAACTCAGTCTTACAAATTGCGTAGGACTTCTCCTTTTCTATTAAAGTCGATAGATTTCATCTAGGTGTATCCTACTTCAAACAGCAAACTTGAACCTACAATAACCAACATACACAGTAAGGATCCGAATGGCTAGGGACCAAGGAAACATGCAGTCAAATTAAGTAGCCTTGCTGAGAATAGCCAATATACTATAGGTCAAAGGATCAGTCACACCATTGCAGCATTGAGAAGATCACTGATGAGTGAGTAGAGATCCAAGTGGTTTCTCATGTTGGTCACGCTCAGTGTAAGTTATTCTCTAACAACCACCTACACTCTCATCCTAATATTTCTACACCATAAACTTAAGACTCATTTGCCCTAAAGGGAGGTGATCCATGCATCGATCTTGAATGGATTGATCACTATCCTTCGTGACAATCTTTCGATCGAGAGTATTTAGAAATTAACCACTAATGATGTATGTCTCAAATTCTCAACACCTTGAGAATATACAAAATGATCTTTGTTAATTTTTAAGACAAATCATGGACACAAATGACATGATTGGTTATAAAGATTGTCCATCAAGTACAAAATATGTCCTAAAAAAAGTATGGCCAGCCAAGATTGATTTCTAGGGCATACATCTAACAAACTCTCACTTGCACTAAAGCCATTCTGCCATATATCTGAGCCCTATCTTCTGAAGACAGGCTTCGGTGTTTAGCTGGCTAAGTGACTCAGACCCACCACTATTATGTGGAGTCTACTCTCTGTAGCTCCATATATTTCTACTTGAAGTAATCGCGTATATCTCTACTCTATGTGCATAGAATGTTGGTGAGACCTTGGCTCCTTAACGATGGTTATAGACCATTATCTTTGCAGTATAATGTCATAGCATCTAATGGTATGACATCAAGTTTCGCAACTATCATAGGAACCAGAATGTATCCTGCACATCTATAGCATATTCAGCTTCCATTGATCGATTATCTAAAACCCTTCCAACATATCGAACCAACATTACTCAAAAATACATGCTAATGTAGATATTCTACCATCAACATCAGTATATCCTTCCACTCTTAGCTCTAACCCTTCTTCAAAAATAAGGAATAATCTCTTAGTGGTACTCATGTACTTAGAAATATTTTTACAGTAATCCAATACTCGCAACCTGGATTCGACTAATATCTGCTCCTGACTTTCACAGCAAGATATACCAAGTCGAGTACATAGCATGATATATACCCATGCTTAAGAGGATAACGGATCCCTCTTGAAGGTTTTAATACCAAACCCTTTCAGTACTTCTTCTATGTATATGTCTATAAAAACCAAACATCCTTTCAGGATCTATCTCTATAGACCTTTATTTTCAAAATATTTGACCTAGATCTTTGATAAGAAAATTCTATATGTAACCACATCATAATCGATGTCAGTATGGGACCCTTCCACTGACCTTCATGTAACTACATGATTCCTCCTTATTTTTGATGAAATCAAACAACAATTCCAACTTCAAAATTTTAGCTTAAATCCACAAAGGATTTTTGTAGTGCGATCTCTATCACTGGAAGTGAAATCCATAGGCCACTGTAAATAGATATCTTTCCAAGATATCCATTTAGTAGGGCTATCTACATATCTATTTCTCAAGGTCGATATACAACATCACCTCGTTATAGGTTTCAGGATCATCCCTATGTTCCCAATCTCCCTCGAGAAATATTTTCTTTGAATTCTTTGTAAGAATATCAAGTACCTTTCTAAAGGATGAGAGATCCTACTAGATCTATGAGATGAAGGAGGTACTACATATACTGGCTCATCTTAAATAGCTTGTAGAGGTCATGTGACTCGTTGTTCTTTAGAGATTTTCTCTTTCAGTTTATCCTCCCACTATTTTCAAAAAAATAGTATGATTGCTTACAATCACATTATGAACCACTGGTAAGAAAAATTGACATCCCAAATACTTTTGAGATACCCCATAAACAAGCTTTCACAGATCTATCCTTTAACCTGTCTACCATATCATATCTCATATGGTGTGGTGAAATCAACTTTAGAGAGAATCTAATTTAAATTTTAGAAATTAAATCTTGTTTCTAAAGAAATAATAGTTAAATTAGTGATATTCATGATGGATCGGACCATATCTTATACAGTGTCATTGCTCCTCATACACATCCCGTTGAGCTGAGGTGTACAAGGAGAATTCTATCATAAAACTATACCATTCTCTTTAGATAATTGATAAATTTTTTATTTGGTATTGTATTCTCGATCTGATCGAAGTACCTTTAGGATTTTTTTCGATTTATCCTTTTTTACTTCACATCTGAATTCTTTGAACCTTTCAAAATTTTTCAGATTTGTATCTCACGTACATATACCTATACCATAACTTTTCATTGGTAAAGGCGATGAAGTAGTGATAACCTCCTAACTTGACTCATCTAATGGGTCATGCACATCGTATGTGTACTAGGATAAGTATCTCAGTGGTCCTATCCCTTTGATCTGTAAAAGGATAGTTTGGTCATTAATCTTCAAAGAGATGATTCACAGATTAGATATGACTTAACAGTCAATGAGCCCAATACCCATTTTTTCAGTCGGCAGATTATTTCTTCTCATACATAATCTAGCCAAAAGAACCATCTATATACTTTAGGTTATTTGATTCTGGATCTCTCAAACCTAATGGCATTCACTATTTTGCTCAAATAATTTTCACAAATGCATCACCATGCAAATGATAAAAAATTAAATCCAAACAGCAATCACTGAGGTTAGATGCCCAAGGCTACAGTGCAATTTTTGCACCATTACCGACTCAAAAGAGTTACTTCACCTTCTCTCAGTCCTCTTCCTTCTTTAGATCCTATATTAAAGTGCGTAATATGCACTAGAGTCTAATGAAAAAAAAATCATAAGATCAATTTTAAACAATTCGACATACCTTCCAAAGGCATATCAATATTTCTTTAGGTTCTCTAGGTATGTACCTCTGAACTTTTTAAGATCCTTTAGTTACCAGCATATTGACCAATTCAATTAAGGTGCTATAATATTTTGTTCATATAATAGTTTCACAAACTATCTATATGAATCAAAAATTGAAAGATCAAATTTATTAGTAATTTCTTATGCATGGTCATGTCGAGCTTTTCTAGCTCTTCAATATCTTTGATCATCGATCATGGACAAACTATCCATCACGCATCTCATGTACTGTATGACTCTGATCATCTCACAAATATTGCAGATGAATCAGCATGTTATTGACAGTCTATATGTCCTTATGTATATATTGAATTTCATCAACTATGGAGTCTAATTTATAACACCTAACCTAATTGTTAATGTCCAACCATTTATCAAATATAGCTTGTTGACTATGGATTAGACAAGCTGATGACATTGAGTTAATCTGGTAAAGAACATGGCTTAATTTCTAAAAGCTAAGAACTATTCTTAGATTTTTGAGCCAGAATATATAATTGATTTTGGTTAAATGATTGATATTTAAGATTCAAGCTAGAGGGTTAGAAGCTGATTATACTTGTAATAGTTTATTCTAGAGACTTTAAAAATAAACAAAGGCTCCCACTAATTTTTTGAGTCTCTCATACTCTTCGGGTGGAGAAATAGAAATCCTAATGCGATAAGTAGTTCTAGTGGATGCTGCGGTCCCATCAATGTACGGTACCTCACCTAACAATTATTAGTGTCACGTATATCAATACATGGATAACTCTTTATCCAGATGCTTCTCCAAGTATGTTACAGTAATTTGGTCTCTAAGTCCTGTGGCCTCACCTCACAGTTATTGGTACATTTCTTAATTAAGTCCGACTTACTGTTCACCAGTGAGTGTAAAGCCATCATTGGGTCCCTCACCTAACAATTATTGAGTCCAACTCCATCTTTATCCTGGGCATCTAATGCCAATAGAGTGGTTGTGTCTTCCTGATGCAACCGAACCACTGTAATCAGTCAAGAATGATCAACGTCGGAAAAGGCACCCGCATCTCTACAATGGTGGAAGATCAATAGACTTAATATTTAGTGAAGAGATTTAGGTTCAGATCTCTTCTAATTAGTCACATACATCTGATGTAATGACTAATCTGATTTGGATCAGCACATTTCATGTCTGACCAACTTAGTCGGCATGGGTGAACCCGGATCAACAAGTAAACTAATACAAAACATAATCTCCCAAAATAGTCAGGTAAGTAAAGATGAGTGAGTGTCTCCCCATTACTTTTTTTAGACACCAACAAATTGATCAGATCAGACAATGGAACCAATTAAAGAACCACTATCTAATACTTACTTTAGATATCAAATTGATTGATTAGAATCAATTAGGTTAACCTATAAACCCGAGCTCTAACTGCTAAGCAATTCGATCTTGACTAAATCAATTCACATCACATGTGAATCAATTTGACCAACTACAACTAAATTCAATTTTGAGCCCCTTTAACCTAATCCCAACCAACTTGATTAGGTTTGATCAACTGCTCAAAATCGAAAAAAGATTCTAACCTGATCTAATCAATGATCCTAGTTGTAGTTTAGCCTCTAAACCTAATTTATTCAATCCATATTCGAAACTCATGTTTTATGCATTGAAATTTAGATCTTAAATTTAAATCTTAATTCTTAATTAAGTGCATTATTTATATGGGTTTAAGTTTAGATCTTGAAATAATTTTTAATCTAAACAATTTATATTGTATCTCATACAATTTTGCTATCTGCAGAATCGAGTCAGCTCATCCTGATATACGAATTGACTTATCACAGTGAGTCAGTACAACACTGAGATAAATAAAAACCTATAGATCTAACCTGCACAATTGAGCCGACTCATCCGTAAATGAGCTGACCTACCAGGATCTTGAGTCAACTCTAACAAAAAAGAGTCAACTCACCAAACACTCGAGTTAAACCAATTGAGAATCGAGTCGACTCTACAGGCATGTCAGTCATGATTTTATGATTTCATGCGAACAGAACCTAAAGTTTTGGATCTAGAATTTTATAAAAATTAAATTTTAGATCATGTGTCAAAATAATATATTACATATAATATTTAATAATTTAAAATATATAAAAATACATACATAATCTGATTTAAATCTAAAATATGTATCACATATAATTTTTCATTCACTGTTCAACTTCATAAAAAATATCACAGTCAGCATCCCAACACGTCATAAGAGAAAAATCCATCGAATGGGCAAGAGAGAGACTTTAATCCCTTCATCTTCTTATGACCAGATGGCCATGGTGATTATCCCAATTTGATTACTAAGCTACTAAGAGATTAATCTAATATATCACATATGTAATTAATTAAAAATTAAATCTAATTATCTTTCATATGTCAAACATATGAATAATAATATTGAATCTAGGCATGTAAGAAAAAATTTTAGTAATCATACTAAATTCAAATTAAATCTTAATTAATATATTCAGATATAAAACTAATTTTAGATCTAAATAACTCATGATTTATTTTAGATTTGAAATAATTTTAGATCCAAAATAATCTTGTAATCATATTACAGCATGCAGAAAAATCAGATCTAATATTAATTGATGTTCTACATCGTTCTAGGACAACCGTTCAGCATAACAGGATTATATCAGGTTAATCTTATTTCAAAATGATGTTGATCATTTTACTAACCTTCAGATCTGATTTCTATAAATCAGATTTTAGATCTGAGAAATTTTCATATTCATATCAGAACCTATGCTCTGATACTACTATTAGAATATGCTATGGTTTCGTATGTGTAGTTTAAAATTTTTTTAAAAGTTTATACCACAAAAATAAATAAATTAAAAAATATTTTAATTTAAACATATACCAGATCTGATCTAAAAATTATAGCTAGGATCCTGACATGAACATACTACCTTGATCTGAAATCTAAAAGAAAATAAATGTTAGCAAAATCAAATCGGAGATCATATCTCCATACTTTGGATCCTGTGGATGTTCAGGGTTCTGATCGTAGCCACACATGTGTCCGACCTCTGCTGGTATCCACACGAAGATGTTTGATCAGAGCATCGAGATCATCGATGTGCTAGCATCTTGCGGATCTTGCTCCTCAGTATTGGATCTACATCTCTTCTTCTAGATCTCGAAGAAGGAGATCGCTGCACGAACTTTTTCATGCAGATCCGATGAGATCTGAATCAGATCACCAAGAAGGAAAAAAGAACTTTGCTTCTTCTCTTTTTCTTTCTTAGATCTAATCTCTATCGGATCTGGGTGTTGGGATGTAAGGAAGAAAGGAGGAGGAGGCATTGAGATGATTTTATCCTAAAGAAGTCGCCCACTTCTTAATGCCAAAAACTCACACCCTTCTTTTAATTTTTGTCACACCAAACCTCTTATCCCATGCACAACCTCTTCTTAACACCCTAAAAGATCAAATCTTATTTGATCTTAGGCATTCAAATCCAAATCAATGGATAGAAGGGTGTGGAAATAATATTGTGTGGCAAGAAAGGAACTCCCACAAAAATTAGCGCACGCCAAATTTTTTTCAAATTTTTGTCACACAAAAATATGATTCCTTATATGCCATATCAGATGAGTTTTTATATTATTTTAAATCAAATTCAAATAAGAATAAAATCTGGAAGAAAGAGACTCCCAGATAAGGTGGTTGGCGCCCCCTCTCCTTCACACGCACAAGAAGAAAAAAGGGCTGCATCTTAATGTGCACCCTCCCCTTCTTGGCATGAAATCTGATGAGAGAGTCTTAGAAAACTCGGGCACTCTAAGTCATGGTTCTTTTGATTCAAGTTGAATCTTAATAAGATTCAAATCGAGTCCGAATCGAGTCAAATTTGAAAAGCTGTCAAGTCTGATCCAATCAAGCTTGAAATCCAAATCTAATTTAAATAATTAAACTCAATTAATATTAAATTAAATTAAGTTTAATTAAATTAAATTTAAATTAATTAAAACTTAATCTATAAATTAATCAACCCCAATAAAATTATAAGATTTGTAATTAAGTCCCTGCACTAACAAGTAGCAGCTGCCAAAACTGTAACGATTACGAATTAGCAATTTCTAAAATTTAAACTATCAATTTGATTGATAATTTGAATATGATCTAAGTAATTGATCAGGTCATGCTCCTTTTATGTGTGACCCCTCAGGTTTTATTTTGTCTAGTAGTGAGACATACCGTGATCTCCATTACAGTATCATCGAAACTCTTTTCGATGGGTTAGAATGATTCTAACTCACCTTAATAAGGATCATTGATCTAAAAATGATCTTAATGAGTTCTCACAATCCACCAATGATGTCTAGTAGCATGTAGTGGTAATCCAGCAGAACAGAAAAAGATGAACCCCTAGGTGCAGTTATCGTGTGATACAATCCCTCTATCGTGAGTTTCGACTAGACGGAGGTCATGGAGAACTCGTCAAACTCTATCGTCAGTCATATGCTAGATTGGTTCGATTCGAGTTCATCTGTGAATCTCGTGAAAACTCTTTTTTAGTATTCATACTTACTCTGGCCAGAGATTTTTTGAACTCAGTCTTACGAATCGCATATGACTTCTTCTTGTCTACCAAGGTCGATAGATTCCATCTACGTACATCCTACTTCAAACAATGAACCTGAACCTATAATAGCCAACATACACAGCAAGAATTTGAATGGCTAGGAACTAAGAGAACATGCAGTCAAACTAAGTAGCCTCACTGTGAATAGCCAATATACTACAGGTCAAAGGACTAGTCACACCACTACAGTATCAAGAAGATCACTGACGAGTGAGTAGACATCCAAGTAATTTCTCATGTTGGTCACGCTCAGTGTAAGTTATCTCTAACAACCATCTACACTCTCACCTCAGTGTCTCTACACTACAGACTCGAGACTCATCTGTCCTAAAGGAAGGTGATCCGTACATCAATCTTGAATGGATTGATCATTGTCCTCCGTAACAATCCTTCGATTGAGAGTATTTAGAAATTAATCACTAATGATGTATGTCTCAAATTCTTAACACCTTGAGAATATATAAAATCATCTTTGTTAATTTTTAAGACAAATCATGGACACGAATGACATGATTGGTTATAAAGATTGCTCATTAAGTACAAAATATATCTTAAGAAAAAGTATGTGTCAGCTAAGATTGACTTCTAGAGTATATATCTAACAATAACTTCTTTCGAGTAACTCGAACACTCATTCATGGCCCATTTTAGCACTAACTGAAAGGTGCAACAGATATAAGATAGTCTCTTCTCCATCAAGTAAGGTGAGACAGAGACATTGAGAGATTTTGTGGCTTGCTTTAATAGGACCACACTTAAGATCAAGGATCTCAATGAAGATATGGCCATCTCGACCATGAAGAGAGATTTGAGGGGATCCAGATTCACGTACTCTCTGGATAAAACTCTCCCTCAGACCTATGCTAAACTTTTGAAGTGTGCATACAAGTATATTCGTATGGATGAAGGTGCTTCTGATCGATGCCAGTTAGAAAAAGAAATAAAAAAATTGAAGCTCCGATCGAATCAAGTCAGTCAACAACCAATAAAAGAGCTTCACCCCACCGATGGAGTCCAAGGTCAAATAATTATGACAATAGGTATGACTTTTATACTCCTCTTTCTGCTCTTCGTGTGCAGATCTTAATGGAGATCGAAGGAGAGGAGTATCTTCGACATCCCCCTCTGATGAAAGCACCATCGAAGAGTCATGACAGGAAGAAATATTATCAGTTTCATCATGATCATGGTCACAATACCAAACAATGTATTTAGCTCAGGGATGAAATAGAGGCCTTGATCTGATGTGGCTACCTCAAAAGATTTCAATAAGATCATTTGACTCAACCTCCCACCGACCAATAGCCTCAGCCATAAGCTGAGGAGACAATCAATAATCGACCTCGATGGGAGTAATCAACATGATTTCTGGACAACCAAAGGATTGGGAGGCAACTTCTGAAGAAGAGTTGGTAAAAAAATAATGACATGACAAGATAATATCTTTTTTGAAAGATGATGTTAGAAGAATACAGATTTTCCATGATGATGCTGTCATCATCTCGACAACGATAGTAAATTATGATGTGAAAAAAATTCTAGTCGATAATGAAAGTTCTACTGATGTTCTCTTTTATTCGATAATAAAAGTTCTACTCAACGCCATTAGTCAGTTTTATTGGAGATGCAGTTATCGTAGAAGAAAAAATTACTCTCCCACTATTCGTAGGAACAGATCCATAACAAAGTATCGTTCTCTTGATATTCACGAACGTCCGAGTTTTTTCAACTTACAATGCCATACTTGGATGATCAAGACTCAATACCTTGAGAGCAGTTGTGTCAACATATCATTTATTAGTCTAATTTTTAATAAAAAATAAAGTCGGAGAAATACATGGAGATCAACAACTTACTCGACGTTGCTTCATAGTCTCTATAAAAAATAATCAATCTGAAGGTTCTTTGTCCATTGATAAATTGGACCAAAGAGAAAATGAAGAAAGGGGTGAACCAACCAAGCAACTGATTTTCATCCCCTTGAAGAAAGATAATCCTAAAAAGATGATCTAAATTGGATCGCAATTATCTGATCCAGAACGACAACAACTGGTGAATCTACTAAGAGCAAATGCTGATGTTTTTGCTTGGTCAGTGACCGATATGCTAAAAATTTCTTCAGATATAATAACTCACTGACTAAACATTGATCTTAAAGTTAAATTAGTGAGGCAAAAGAAAAGACCTTTTGCTCCTGAAAGATAGAAGATCATCGATGAAGAAGTCGACAAGCTTCTCGCAGCTGGTTTCATCAGAGATGTTAATTATCCTGATTGACTTGTCAATGTAGTGATGGTGAGAAAAGCCAATGAAAAATAAAAAATCTACATCCACTACACATTTAAATGAAGCTTGTTTGAAGGATAGTTTTTTCTTACCAAAGATCGACCAACTAGTTAATACAACTTCGGGATACTGATTTTTGAGCTTTATGGATGCCTTCGTGGGCTACAATCAAATTCGGATAGCATCCAAAGATGAGGAGCACACTGCCTTCATAACTGACAAAGGCATCTACTATTACAAAGTAATGTCATTTGGTTTAAAGAATGCTGAATCTACTTATCAACGATTAGTCAGTAGACTATTCTAGGCACAAACTGGACGCAACATGGAGGTCTATATTGATGATATGCTGGTGAAAAATGTTGAAACTTTTGATCATATTTGGAACTTGGAAGAAGTCATCGACACACTTTAATGACATCAAATAAAATTGAATCCAACTAAGTGTACATTCAGGGTAACCGCTAAAAAATTTCTTGAATTTCTTATGTCACAACAAAGAATTGAAGCTAATCTTAAGAAAATAAAGGTGATCATTAATATAAAGTATCCGACCTCCAAGAAAGAGATACAATAACTCAATAGAAGAATTGCTGTAGTCAGTCGATTCATCTCAAGGCCGGTAGAAGGATGTCTATCCTTCTTCAAGACCTTGCGACAAGCATAAAATTTTTCATGATTAGACGAGTGCCGACAATCTTTCGAGGATCTAAAAAAATATTTGACATCTCCACCATTACTCACAAAACCAAAGATGAGAGAAATATTGTATTTTTATTTGACGACTTTGATAGAGATGGTTAGTTTGGTACTTATCCAGGAGGATGAAAATCAAATTCAACGACCAATTTATTATACTAGCAAGGTACTTCATAATACTGAAATATGATATTCAAGAGTGAAAAAGATGATCTATGCTTTGATCATATCCTCACAATGACTTCGATCGTACTTTCAAGCACATCCAATAGTTATCTTGATAGATCAACTATTGAGGGCAATTCTGTACCGACCCAATATTGGGAATAGTGCCCCAAAGCCAATCGTCAGCCTATTGACGGTTGTGCTCATTTTTGTATTTGTACATGAATTATGAATTAATAAAAATTATTTTGGTATTTTTTATCATAAAATATTTTATCTTCTAATGAACTCCTATGTTATGGTAAAGTCCTTAGGACTATTTAGACTCGACAAAGGAGGATTTGTTGTTTAGTCCTTAAATCTGTTCGCGACCAAATGATACGTTGTTACCAAGGATGATAATATTTATCAAGCATAGGTCATTGTGTGCCATATAAGTTGGTTATCCTCTTAACCAATGAGTGTGGAGACACTGGTATGGCATACAGGTGAGATGTAAGGGTACATCTGCACTGAACATGACCGACTCCAGAGCTATTTCTACTATCAAGATTTGCTCCGATGGAATATGGGTATAAATATCCCTCCGACCTGAGACCGCCACGACGACTTGCAAGCAACTCACTGCACTTAGGCACTGGACTACCTGAATTTTTAATTCAGTGACGGAAGGCTGTTGGGTGTAGTCAAGTACTTGACTTGTTGGTGCGTGTGTCAAGATGGGATTGACCACTCCAGTATAGGAGCTGTGTACAGTCGTGTTTCAATTTAGCAAAACCTTGGCCAGGGTAGTCCTTGTGAGGAGTCACAGGACTGTTTGAGTTGAGCATGATTCGGATGATCTGATCAGGGTGGACAGTTTAACCCTAAGTCGTCCTAAACACAGGGGTCAAAAGGATGAATTATATAGTAACCATATTCATGTAGGTTTTGAGTGTTGCAATTGTGACTCTTCGATCTATCCAGACGTCGGGTACCATTGCTAGATGGTCACTTCGATTAGTACAGGAATTGGTTCCTATGCTACCAGCTTAGGTTCGAACCTGTGGGGTCACACATTTTAGAGGTTCCTATCTGATCTGATAGCTGGTGAAGAGTCCTTCATGTCTAAGATTCTGTGATCGAGAATCAGGATTCTCTGATCATGAATTTCACATATTTTGGGTACCGGGGTCAAGAGTCCCACTGGTTTGGGACTCTTCGATCAGGGTTACATATCGATGAATTCTGATGCCTGATTACCCATCGAATTTGGACTCAGTATTTATGAAAGATTTAATTAATGATTTGATTGCTAATTAACTCAATTTGATTGAGTAATTATTTTTGGATCAAGTCCAATTGAATTGGATTCAGTTAGGTTTGACCCGATTAGGTTAAGAGTTGACCTAATCGTCCAGATGGTTTGGTCCCTGATTTGATCAGGGATTGGGCTTAGTCAATTCCTGATTTGATTAAAATTTTATTGAGCTTAATTAAGTCTAATTAAGTTAGATTTAAATTAGTCTAATTGGACCTAACTTATTTGGTTCAATTAGGTTGGTTTAAATAATTAAACCACCTTGACCCAAGCTCCATGCGCCACCTCATTTCCATTGCACCCATTTGAATTCATGAGAAGAAACTTCTCATAAATTTTTTTCTCATGCCAAGCCCTCTCCACGCCCCACTTTAATGTGTCAAATAAATAGATAAGGATGATTGGTTGGCCATTCAAATTCAAAATAAAGTTTGAATTTGAATGGGCAATCAATCTTTGCACCTTATCCCTTTTTTTTACACCCCATTTATTACATGAGAAAAGATTTCACATAAAATCACTCTATGCACAATTTAAGCCATGCCTCATGCCTTTTAAGGATAAGAGATGAGTTGGTGTCCATTTGAATTCAAAATTTGATTTGAATTCAATTGTGCAATTACTCATCTTTATCCTTTCTTTTGGATAAGATGTTTGACGTTGTTATAAAAGGAGGAGAAGAGTGGAGCGTGCAAGAAGAAGATTTTTTGAAAAAAAATTCTGGGGCGTGAGAAGTCTTGTGCATGAGAAGGAAGTCAATATCCTTCCAAGAGAAAAAGAAAGAAAAGTGGGTGCAAGGTTTCCAGTGAGTTCCCTAGAGTTTTAGCCTGGGGTTCGGGAAGTGAGAAAGTGAGCTACGAGTGTCGTGAGCCTACAAAATCTTAGGGAGATCTTCAACATCCTCTCAAGCACATCTGTTGATGATCTGAAGTATCTGAAGAATCGACAGACATCAATCGAAGGAGTTCGATCAGCATCGATCGTTGAAAGGACTCTAAAACGAGCTAGCACTCGTGAAGAGTCGATCAGATTGGGAGCTTCATGTAGATGATCCACAGAGGCCACACATATTGTGTGACTGCATCGTGATGATCAGACTCTCCCGATGGTGATCAGATTGCAACGATCTACTATCCGTACAAAGGTATTGTATTCTGAACACATTACAGTAAAGTATTTACTGTTCAAATTCGAATTTCAAATTTAAATGCATGCATGCTATATATCATATTTAGATTATAGTGTAGGGTAAATTTTTATTAATTAATTAGATTAATTAATAATTTTTACTGTAAAATAATAATTTTAAAAAAGTTTTAAAATTATCATTTTATCCCTGCACTGAATTTTTCCCACAAATGATATCAGAGTGGGTTCTTAGATATGATATATATATTTGTATGTGTAGATTAAGTTGTAATCTAAAAGTTTAAATTTTAAATTTAAAATTCAAAATTTGAAATTTAAATTTTGAAAGTTGTTCAAAATTCAAAATTCAAAAATTTGAAATTCAAAATTTAAAATTTGAATTTTGAAATTTGAAATTCAAAATTCAAAATTCAAAAATTTGAAATTTGAAATTTGGTTAAAATTTCAAATTTAAAATTCAAAATCTAAAATTCAAAATTTAAAATTCAAAATTTAAAATTCAAAAATTTGAAATTTGAAATTTATTTGAAATTTAAAATTCAAAATTTAAAATTTAAAATTTGAAATTTAAAATTTAAATTTTGAAATTGGTATATTTAGATATACTTGATCCAAGTAGCAAGTAATCGAATTGGGTTGGTTGCCATGACCGTCCGATCATAGAAGAAAAGCAGGGTTTAAAGGCCCTTTCCTCCCATTCGATGGGGTCTCCTATGGCGGTAGGGGTGCCATTGCAATTATATTCTATGCAGATGAAGCAGTGAAAAAAATTAATTGTAAAGGTTCAATTATAAAATTTATCATGAATGTGTTAGATTAGATCTAAAAGAATATTCATGATTTATTTTGATTGAGTTATTTTCTGTTATGTAATTAGCAATAGGATTGCTATTTATGAAATATGCTGATCTATTTGTGAAATGAGTCAACATATTTGGTGAATAAAAAATAAAATCTTTCAAATTTAAAAATTATTTTTGAAATGCCAAACCCTGATCCATCAGCCTAAATACTTAATTAAAAGAATTAAGTGTTGTCTAGTAGGTCTAGAATTATGAATTAAGACCTAAGACAATTGCATAAACTTGTGGGTCAATGGGTTAGATGGATTAGATCCATAATTAGGTTAGACCTAAGGTTAGCTTAAAGAAATAGACTAAATTAGAGTAATTGGTCAAATCTAATCAAAAATTGAATTAGATTAGATCAAAGATACTCTAGACTCAACTCCAATAGTTGTAGTTGAATGGGTCCATGTCTTTAACTAGACCAAGATGGACTTAATTCATGGCTACGCGGTGGAATCCTATTTAATAAGTTGATCAAATTAAAACTAATAAATCGGTTGGTGTCTAAGATAAGTTTGGCATTTTGACCAGTGGTTTTTAAGTGGAAGCTACTCGCAGTGATTCGATCTCTGACGAGTTAATGGCTTATCCCCACCATTGATCTCACTTACCTGGCCAACCTGGTGAATTAGGTTTTGATTAGATCACTTGGTGATTAGAGCTCACCCATGTCATTAGGTAAATCAGTTTGACTGATTTAGGTGCTCCTAATGCCAGCTTTAATTAAATCCTTTTTTAATTTGACTTGATGAAGTCAGTGGGAGGATTGAAATTGGCTGGATATTTTCTTCTCATCTATTCTTTAATAAAATCCTCAAAAAAAAAAATTTATTAGGTCCTAAAAATGATTAAGTTATATTGATAACTAAGTCATAGCCTCCCATTAAGTGAGTGATAATGAGTCCATTAGTTTAATAATCATTGGAGGCCCAAAGGCCTGGTGCTTATTGACTAATGGAATTATCATTCATAGTATGATAATTTGGTTTGAGTCTTTCTGATGGTGGTTAGGTTGGCCGACCAAAGTCGGGCTTGATCATTTATTGGTCCGATTCACCAAATCATATCATTTTAATGGTTGGACCTAACCAGATTTTTTCAATGGAGGCCAAAGCCTACTGATTAGGTTCTGGGGCAAAATTAATTACTAGAAGCTGTTTAGAGAAACAACTGGTTATGAACCTACCCATAGATGCACATGGGTTGACCAACCAAAGTTGGGCTCGTGTGCAGTCTGTGTGGATTCTAGTACCCACTAAGGAATTAAAGTAATTCTTTGAATTGGAGGTTGAGGCTACCAGTTCGTTAAAATACTGGGAGAAACTTTAGACTAAAGTCCAAGTCTTTAGTATTAATAATTTATATACTAATATAGGTCTGGTTTTTCTTTATGCAGCTATGGCCACTATCCTGTGTTGTGATCCAGGTGGTGTGCCCAAGGCCCAGGGGACCAAGGCTAAGGCCAAGGTCCATCATTCATGAGAGCTTCATGGAGGCTCTAGGGCTAGTTGGGCCCTAGGTTGAAAGGCTGTGGGCCTTTCGGGTTCTTGAGGTCTAGGTTATGTGGGCCTCAAGGGACCAACTCTTTATGGGCCAGGTCTAGGCCCAGGATAGGTGAGATTAGGTCGAGTCATGGGTATACATGGGCTTGGGTTAACCTAATCTCCCATAGAGTAGGTCAAGGGAGTTTTGGGTTTGGGTCACTTGACCCTGTGTCTATATATACATGTACTGTGTATAGGTTTGATTAAGCCAAGAAAATATAGAACTCTTTCTTTCAAGTCTCCCTCTCTCTTCTCCCTCTCTCTCCATCCATTCTCCATGCCCTAGGAGCAAGAAACCCTAGGGTTTCTTGCCGCCAGGTCCTAAAAAGGAAAGAAAAGAAGGGAGGCACTAGCCCCTTCCCCCTTGCAGCCACCCAAATATTAGGTCCAGGCCTGAAATCTCTTGAGAAGAGGTTGATACAAGTTTCTCTCAGATCTGGAGTTGATCTGAGGTCATTTGAGGCACGGGTGAGATCTCCATCAACAGATCTACAGGAAAGGCTGCAGCAGGACAGATCTACGAGGTCTGTCTCCATCTACCTTCTTCCCTATCTAGAACACTCCGATTCAAGATCTATGAATTGAAAGACCTCGATCCAGGTCTGATCTGGTTGGGTATGAGAACATGGATTTTTTAGAGGTGATTTTAGAGGCATTCTTCATCTGAAACGAAAGGCTGACGAAGAAGACAACAACCAGGCTGATTTCGTCAAGGGCCTTTGATCGTGTCCAGAAGTCTCCAGATTTGTTCGTTGTTGGTTCTGCTGCACTCAAGGTCTGTGGGAGGAGTCAGGATCGTACTCCAGTAGTTAGTATCAGAGCCACGATGGTGAGGAAGCGGTTCCAAGCACGAGAAATTGAAGATCCCAAGTACTGAAAATTTTCAGCAAGGTACCATCAAGGTATATTCTACACTTCTTGATTTTATATTGCTTGTTTGGCTTGGATCCAGTCATGGGCAGAAATATGAAGGTCGATGTCGAGAAGTTTGATGGCAAGAAAAATTTTTCCATATGGAAAATCCGGGTGGAGGATCTTCTGGTGCAAGCAGATTTGGATCAGGCTTTGGATGAGAAGCCTGAGGGAATAACAGATAGACAGTGGGCATCGTTGGAGAAGAAAGCATGCTCGATGATTAGAGAATGTTTGGCGGATGCGGCATTGTATTCGGTGCTGGAAGAAAAGACTCCGAAGGGCCTTTGGTCGAAGTTGCATACCATGTATATGGGGAAGAATATGTGCAACAAGCTAATGCTGAAGAAGAGGTTGTATAGTCTTCGGATGCAGGAGGGATCTGATGTGATTGGCCACATTTAGAGGTTCGACCAGTTGTGCATGAAGTTGATGAATATCGGGGTGAAGCTGGATGAGGAGGACAAGTCTCTGTTACTTTTGTGTTCGCTACTAGGATCATATGACTCTTTGGTGACTACATTGCTCTACGGTAAGGAGATTCTGGAATATGAGGACATGGTCTCGGTGCTGAGGTCTAATGAGCAGAGAGAAAAGTTGACTAGAGATCGGGCTCCCTAGGAGGGTTTGACAGTAGGGGAGAGGACAGGTAGAGACAGAGGCAGAAGCAAGTCCAGGGGCGGTCCAAGTCCAGGAAGGGAAAGAAAGAGGTGAAATGCTTCAAGTGCAATGAGTTCGGGTACTTCAAGCGAGAATGTCCACTATGGAAGAGCAAGAAGGGAGAAAGAAGTGGCTCAGAATCAGTGAGTACAGTTGCTGGGCAGCAGATGGAGGATGATCTACTTGTGGTATCAGATGGTCACAGGCATTATACAGAGAAGTGGACACTAGACTCTGCGTGCTCACATCACTACACACCACACAGGTCTTGGTTTGCGACATACACCAAGACAGATGAGGGATCAGTGACTCTAGACGACAATCATCCTTGCAAGGTGGCTGGGATAGGGACAGTCAGGGTGAGGATGTTTGATGGGATTGTGAGGACATTGACAAATGTAAAGCACATCCTGGAGCTGGAAAAGAATCTGGTGTCACTTGGCTACTTGGAGCGCAGTGGATATAGCTTCAGCAGTAGGGCTAGAAGCGGAGTACTGAACATCTCCAATGAAGCTATGGTGGTGATGAGAGATACGAGGTTGGACAATAACCTCTATCGTATGGAGGGATCTGTGGTGATCGGAGAGTCTGATGCAGCAGCTGCAGCACAGGACCAGCAGGGGGCTTACAGGATGCGGCACTACCGCCTAGGCCACATGGGTGACAAGGGGCTGAGGGAGTTGAGCAGGAGAGGACTCATCTCTGATCTGGAGGATAGTGCTACAGGGAAGATTTGTGAGCCTTGCCAGATGGGAAAGCAGAGGAGAGTTCAGTTCAACATCAGTACAGCCCGCAATGCAGCCCCACTGGAGTTAGTACACACAGATGTGTGGGGACCAGCCCCAGTTTTAGCTAGAAATGGGATCAGATACTTCATGACCCTGATTGATGATTTTTTAAGAAAACTCTAAATTTACTTCATGAGAGAGAAGTCAGAGGTCTTCACCAAGTTCAAGATCTGGAGAGCTGAGGTGGAGAAGGAGCAAGGGAGGAGCGTGAAGTGTTTGAGGTCAGATAATGGCGGGGAGTACACCAGCAGAGAGTTCCAGGACTACTGTGAGGAGTGTGGGATCAGGAGACACTTCTCAGTTAAGGAGACTTCACAGCAGAATGGGGTGGCCGAGAGGATGAACAGAACACTTCTAGAAAAGGCACGATGCATGAGGCTACAGGCAGGGCTTCCAAAGGAGTTCTGGGTGGACACAGTTGACGCAGCAGGTTACTTGGTCAATCGATCACCTCACACCAGATTGGATGGCAGACTTCCAGAGGAGGTATGGTCTGGGAGGACAGTTAGGCTGGGCTATCTACGGGTATTTGGATGCACGGCCTATGTGCACATTGGAGCTGGTGAGCGGAGCAAGCTAGATGCCAGATCACGCAAGACGGTGTTTCTAGGCTATCCGCGATGAGTCAAATGATACAGGCTGTGGGATCTCTTGGAAAAGAAGGTCATCATTAGTTGGGATGTGATTTTTGATGAGGAGTCAGTCCTACAAAGGCGAGCAGGCATGGAGGAGCAGGAGGAGGTCCAGTAGGGCACTGCTGGACAGCTAACCTCTTTAATTTTGCCTCTTGCAGGTACTATTGGAGGATATGACATTCAGATGGAGCTCCTACCTAAGGTGTCTCCACAGGTGGAGAGGACTTGGATGGATGATTGAGGTGGAGAGGTCCAACAGGAGCGAGCTGGATCGAGGACTGATATCGGTGTTGCCCTATACAAGCCCAAGAGGACCATCAGGCAATCGAATCGATATGGCTTCGAAAAGATGCTGTCATATGCCCTGGTGACAGTGAATGGAGACCCATATACATATCAGGAGGCTATTGAGAGCCAGGACAGAGAGTGGTGGGTCCAGACGATGTCCGAGGAGATGCAGTCTCTCCATAAGAACCAGACATGGCGATTGGTGCAGTTGCCACAGGGGAAGAGGCCCATTGGCTGCAAATGGGTCTACAGTCGCAAGGAAGGGCCTTCAGAGTAGGGAGGTATCAGATTCAAGGCGAGGTTAGTGGCCAAGGGATACTCCCAGAAGGAAGGCATCGACTTCAGCGAGGTCTTCTCTCCCGTCATCAAACATACTTCCATCAGAGTGCTGCTGAGCATTGTAGCAGCTCAGGATTTAGAGCTGGAGCAGATGGATGTCAAGACGGCGTTCCTCCATGGGCATTTGGAGGAGAGGATTTACATGGAACAGCCACTCAGTTTCAAGGATTCAAGATCAGAGGGAAAGGTTTGTTTGTTGCAGAAGTCGCTGTACGGGCTGAAGCAGTCGCCGAGGTAATGGTACAAGCGGTTCGACTCCTATGTGCGTAGCATTGGACTTTCCAGGTGCGAGTTTGATCCCTGTGTTTATGTTCAGTCTCTTGAGGATGGTTCTAGGGTGTTTCTACTCTTGTATGTGGATGACATGCTTATAGCATGCAAGAGTAGGAAGGTTGTGCAGGATCTGAAGGCATCCTTATCTCGGGAGTTTGAGATGAAGGATTTGGATCCTGCAAGGAAGATCCTAGGCATGGAGATTTTCAGAGATCGAGTCCAGAGGGTGCTGCATCTATCTCAGGGGGGCTACATACAGAAGGTCTTAGAGAGGTTCGGGATGAAGGGAGCAAAGCCGGCGGAGCTGCCATTTGCCGGTCACTTCAGACTCTCGAAGACCATGGCGCCATAGACTGAGGTGGAGGCTCAGGAGATGGAGACGGTTCCTTATGCTTTAGGAGTTGGGAGCTTGATGTATGCGATGGTCTGTTGTAGGCCAGACATCACTCATGCAGTGAGTCAAGTTAGCAGGTTCATGGCGCAGCCTGGCAGGGAGCACTGGAGAGCTCTGAAGTGGATATTCAGATACCTGGCGGGTTCAGTTGGAGTTGGCATTTGCTACGGACAGCGAGGAGGTGCAGTAGGATACTCTGACATGTCCAGAGAGGCTCAGGGGCTGATTGACAGTTATGTAGATGCAGACTTCGGTGGAGATGTGGATACCCAGAGGTCTACGACAGGCTTTATCTTTAGCCTGTATGGAGGTCCTATTTCTTGGAGATCGAGTCTGCAGCCTATCACGGTCCTATCCACTACAGAGGCAGAGTACATCGGACTGACAGAAGCAGCTAAGGAGGTAATTTGGCTGAAGGATTTGTTGACGGAGATGGGCCTTACTCAGGAGGCCATTAGAGTGCACTATGACAGCCAGAGTGCACTTCTATTAGCACAGAACTCAGTCTATCATGCAAGGACAAAGCACATCGACATTCGGTATCATTGGATCAGGGAGCTTGTGGAGGATGGCGAGATGGAACTGGTAAAGGTACATACCAAGGAGAACCCAGCTGATGCACTTACGAAGGAACTTCCACGGGACAGCTTTCAGAGATGTGTTGAGCTGATTCGGCTGATGGACAGAGTGGAGCTGGTTGAGGCCTTGGGACACCAAGGTGGAGATTGTTGTGATCTAGATGGTGTGCCCAAGGCCTAGGGGACCAAGGTTAAGGCCAAGGTCCATCATTCATGAGGGCTTCATGGAGGCTCTAGGGCTAGTTGGGCCCTAGGTTGAAAGGCTGTGGGCCTTTCGGGTTCTTGAGGTCTAGGTTATGTGGGTCTCAAGGGATCAACTCTTTCTGGACCAGGTCTGGGCCCAGGATAGGTAAGATTAGGTCGAGTCATGGGTGTACATGGGCTTGGGTTAACCTAATCTCCCTTGGAGTTGGTCAAGGAAGTTTTGGGTTTGGGTCACTTGACCCTGTGTTTATATATACATGTACTGTGTATAGGTTTGATTAAGCCAAGAAAATATAGAACTCTTTCTCCCAAGTCTCTCTCTCTCTTCTCCCTCTCTCTCCAGCCATTCTCCATGCCCCAGGAGCAAGAAACCCTAGGGCCCAACTAGCCCTAGAGTTGGTCCTAAAAAGGAAAGAAAAGAAGGGAGGTGCTAGCCCCTTCCCCCTTGCAGCCGCCAACCAGATTGCTCCCCTTCTCTCTTGTAGCTGCCCAAATATCAGGTCTAGGCCTAGAATCTCTTAATAAGAGGTTGATACAAGTCCCTCTCCGATTTGGAGTTGATCTGAGGTCGTTTGAGGCACAGGTGAGATCTCCATCAACAGATCTACAGGAAAGGCTGCAGCAGGACAGATCTGTGAGGTCTGTCTCCATCTACCTTCTTCCCTATTTAGAATATCCTGATTTGAGATCTATGAATTGGAAGACCTCGGTCCAGGTCTGATCTGGTTGGGTACCAGAACTTGAATTTTTTAGAGATGATTTGAGGGGCGTTCTTCATCTGAAACGAAAGGCTGACGAAGAAGACAGCAACCAGGCTGATTTCGTCAAGGGCCTTTGATCGTGTCCAGAAGTCTCCAGATTTGTTTGTTGCTGGTTCTGCTGCACCCAAGGTTCATGGGAGGAGCCAAGATCATGCTCCAGCACCCTATCGCTCCGGTCATTATTAGATAATGACAAGCTCATGGGACCTAATTTCGATAGCTGGTATCGAAAATTAAAAATCATCCTTGAGCATGAGCGGATCCTTTATGTAGTAACGGATTCGGCACCTGAGGAGCTAGCCCCGAATGTTAGAGGGACAGTCTGAGACACTTATCAGAAGTGGCTCAATGATCGCACCACCGTTCGGTGCATTATGCTGGCGGCAATGAATGATGAGTTCAGCCGCAGGTTCAAGAACGCCCAGCCATAGGAGATGCTTCAAATGTTGAATGACTCCTTTGGCACGCCTGACGACGTTGAAAGGCACAAAATTAGTTCTGCCATTTTCAATGCTCGGATGAGGGATGGAGCCTCAGTTACTGATCATGTACTGTACATGATCGAAATGATTGAGCGCCTAACTAAACTGGGATTTCCCCTGCACGAGCAGCTCGGTAAGGATGCGATCCTTAATTCATTGCCCAAGTCCTTCCTCCCCTTCCTTACTCATTTTTGGATGACAAAACCTACAGTGAACTACCATGGTTTGTTGGGGTTGCTGCAAAACTTTGAGAAGGATCACCAGCTCCATAAGGAGTCGGTGAATGTTGTGGGAGGGTCTTCTTCTGGTCGTCGACCCTTTAAGAATGGGAAGAAGAAGAACACGAAGAAGAAGAATAAGAAGGTGCAGCTGCATGCTGGGACGTCTGCACAGGATCAGACCAAGAAGCACAAGCCCGACCAGAGCCAGGAAGAGTGCTTCTTTTGCAAGAAGTAGGGGCACTGGAAGAGGAACTGTCCTCTATATATTGCTTCCCTGAACCCGAATAGGCTGAAGAAGAAGCAAGGTACTTATATGATAACACCTTGCAACTTTTTCATTTGTGATACTACTGCCTGGGTATTGGATACCAAAAACTCTTATCATATTTGCAATTCGATGCAGGGTCTGCAGGTCAGTAGGAGATTTGATGAAGGCGATAAATTCCTGAACGTTGGAGATGGAAGCAAAGTTCCAGTTCTAGCATTAGGAATTATGAACCTTGTAATCAATTCTCGAAATATAATTCTGAGTGAATGTCACTATTGTCCAAGCTTTTTATTAAATATTATTTTTGTAGGCCTTTGGCCATAAACGGTTATCAATTTTTAATAAAAGAAAACGTTTGCAATATCATTTTGAATGGTGTTACAATATTTATTGGACAACTTAATAATGGAATTTACTTTCTATCACAACCTGTTAATGTGGTTCAAACCTCCGGTAAATGCCCTAGAATAGATAATGTGTCAGAAGTCTACTTTTGGCACTGTAGACTAGGTCATATCAATAAGAACAGGATAAACAGGTTGGCTCAAGAAGAAATTCTTGAAGTAGGTGATTGTGAATCACTTCCAACCTGTGAGTCCTGTCTTCTTGGTAAAATGACCAAATCACCTTTTACTGAAAAAGGTGAGCGAGCCAGTGAACTCTTGGGTTTGGTACATTCCGATGTATGTGGACCCATGAGCTCAAGTGCAAGAGGTGGATATTTCTACTTCATAACCTTCACAGATGACCTATCGAGGTATGGGTATGTCTATTTAATGAAGCATAAATCAGAGTCGTTTGAAATATTCAAACTATTCCGAAATAAGGTAGAAAAATAAACTGGAAAGTGTATTAAAAGTCTTCGATCTGATCGAGGAGGTAAATACCTTTCCAATGATTTTCTGACATATCTTGGGGAGAATGGGATTCTCTCTCAGTGGACTTCTCCTAGAACACCACAACATAATGGTGTATCTGAAAGGAGGAATCGGACCTTGTTGGACATGGTTCGATCTATGATGGGGTTTGCTGATCTGCCGATCTTCCTCTGGGTATATGCGCTCGAATCAGCTTGTTACCTTCTAAATAGAGTTCTGAGTAAGTCTGTAACCAAAACGCCATATGAGATATGGATAGGACGTAAGCCAGTACTCTCGCACCTTAGGGTTTGGGGGTGTCCGGCTTATGTTAAACGTTTAATTACGGACATGCTTGGACCTAGGTCTGACAAGTGTAATTTTATAGGGTACCCAAAAGAGATCAAAGGATATTACTTCTACCTAGCTGATGAGCAAAAAGTGTTTGTCAGCCTTAAGGCAATCTTTTTGGAAAAGGAGTTTCTTGGTGAAGGAACTATTGCCTCTAAGATCGAACTTGACGAAGTTCGACAGGTGAAAAAACCAACACAAGTTGCTGAACCTGAATCGAATTTGGTTAGATCAGATCCGGAGTCCATTATTCAAGCACCCTTAAGGCGATCTGGTAGAGTACCACGTCAACCGGACAGATACTATGGTTTCTTGGTCTGGGATGGTGATCCTATCGAACTTGATAAAAATGATGAGGATCTGATCACCTACATGGATGCAATGCAGAGACCCGACTCTGAGAAATGGCTGGAGGCCATGAAATCCGAAATGGAGTCCATGAAGGTCAACGATGTGTGGACATTGGTTGACCCACCCGAAGGAGTAAAATCCATAGGGTGTAAGTGGGTCTTCAAGAGGAAGAGAGGCGCAGACGGAAAGGTGGAAACCTATAAAGTCCATCTGGTTGTCAAGGGATATCATCAACATTATGGTATAGACTATGACGAGACATTTTCTCCTGTGGCAATACTCAAATTCATTCGGATTATGCTTGCGATAGCTGCCCATCTGGACTATAAAATCTGACAGATGGATGTGAAGACAACTTTTCTAAACGGAGAGCTGGATGAAGAGGTGTATATGATACAACCTGAAGGATTCACATTCACAGATGAGTCTAAGGTGTGCAGGCTACAGAGGTCCATTTATGGACTTAAGCAGGCATCACGGAGTTGGAACATATGTTTTGATAAGATGATCAAGACATATGGCTTCGTTAAGAACGAAGAAGAGCCATGCATTTATAAGTGGGCTAATGGTCCAGTAGTGGTATTTTTTATATTGTATGTGGATGATATTCTCTTAATCGGAAATGATATCCCTGTATTACAGGGAATAAAGATTTGGCTGTCGTCACAGTCTCCATGAAGGTTTGGGAGAAGCTTTCTACATCCTAGAAATGAGGATCTATAGGGATAGATCTAAAAGGTTGCTTGGTTTATCCCAGTCTACGTACATAGATACTATGCTGAAGAGGTTCAGCATGGAGAATTCCAAGAAAGGCTATTTACCGATAGGTCATGAAATTTCTCTCTCGAAGAGGGATTGTCCAACAACACCTCAAGAGAGAGAGCATATGGGTAGGATTTCATATGCTTCGACAGTGGGATCTATCATGTATGTCATGACATGTACACACTAGATGTGGCATACTCACTAGGGGTAGTGAGTAGATACCAATCTGATCCAGGAGAGAATCACTAGAAGGTTGTTAAAACCATCCTAAAGTATTTAAGAAATACTAAGGACCAGTGGCCTGTTTATGGTGAATCAGACTTGAGACTTATAGGATTTACCGATTCTAATTTTCAGTCTGATCACGATGACAGCAAAAATATGTTGGGATTTATTTTTACCCTTAATGGTGGGGCTATCTACTGGAAAAATTTCAAGCAACACACAGTGGCTGATTCAGTTTGCGAGATGGAGTATGTCACTGCATTAGATGCTGCCAAAGAAGCGGTGTGGCTGAGAAAATTCATCACCGAGCTTGGAGTAGCATCTTCCCTTGTTGGTCCAGTTCTGCTCTACTGTGACAGCTCTGGAGCCATTGCTCAGGCGAAGGAACCAAAGGCACACCAGCGGATGAAGCATATTCTGCACCGCTACCATCTCATCCAAAAAATTATGGATCGAGGTGACGTCGATCTTCAGAAGATCGACGGAAAGGAGAACCTAGCTGACCCATTCACTAAAGCCATTGCGGTGAAGGAGTTCGACAACTACAAGTCGAAGATGGGTATTAAATACTGCACCGATTGGCTTTAGGCCAAGTGAAAGATTGTTGGGAATAGTATCCCAAAGCCAATCGTCAGTCTGTTGACGATTGTGCTCATTTTTATATTTATATATGAATTATGAATTAATAAAAATTATTTTAGTATTTTTTATCATAAAATATTTCATCTTCTAATGAACTCCTATGTTGTGGTGAAGTCCTTAGGACTATTTAGACTCGACAAAGGAAGATTTATCATTTAGTCCTTAAATCTGTTCGCGACCAAATGATACATTGTTACCAAGGACGATAATGTTTATCAAGCATAGGTCGTTGTGTGCCATATAGGTTGGTTGTCCTCTTAACCAATGAGTGTGGAGACACTGGTATGGCATACAGGTGAGATGTAAGGGTACATCTGCACTGAACGTGACCGACTCCAGAGCTATTTCTACTGTCAAGATTTGCTCCGATGGAATATGGGTATAAATATTCTTCCAATCTGAGACCACCATGGTGACTTGCAAGCAACTCACTGCACTTAGGCACTGGACTACCTGAATTTTTAATTCAGTGATGGAAGGCTGCTGGGTGTAGTCAAGTACTTGACTTGTCGGTGCGTGTGTCAAGATGGGATTGACCACTCCAGTTTAGGAGCTGTGTACAGTCGTGTTTCAATTTAGCAAAACCTTGGTCAGGGTAGTCCTTATGAGGAGTCACAGGACTGTTTGAGTTGAGCATGATTCGGATGATCTGATCAGGGTTGACAATTTAACCCTGAGTCATCCTAAACACAGGGGTCAAAAGGATAAATTATACAGTAACCATATTCATATAGGTTCTGAGTGTTGTGATTATGACTTTTCGACCTATCCGAATGTCGGGTACCATTGCTAGATGGTCACTTCGATTAGTACATGAATTGGTTCCTGTGCTATCGGCTTAGGTTCGAACCTGTAGGGTCACACACATTAGAAGTTCCTATCTGATCTGATAGCTGGTGAAGAGTCTTTCATATCTTGGATTATGTGATCAAAAATTAGGATTCTTTGATCACGAATTCTACATATTTTGGGTACCGGGATCAAGAGTCCCACTGGTTTGGGACTCTTCGATCAGGGTTACATATCGATGAATTTTGATGCCTGATTGCCCATCAGATTTGAACTCAATATTTATGAGAAGTTTAATTAGTGATTTGATCGCTAATTAACTCAATTTAATTGAGTAATTATTTTTGGATCAAGTCCAATTGAATTGGATTCAGTTGGGTTTGACCCGATTAGGTTAAGAGTTGACCTAATCGTCGAGATGGTTTGGTCCCTGATTTGATTAGAGGTTGGGCTTAGTCAATTTTTGATTTGATTAAGATTTTATTAAGTCTAATTAAGTCTAATTAAGTTTGATTTAAATTAGTCTAATTGGACCTAACTTATTTGGTTCAATTAGGTTGGTTTAAATAATTAAACCACCTTGACCCAATCTCCATGCGACACCTCATTTCCATTGCACCCATTTGAATTCACGAGAAGGAACTTCTCATGAATTTTTTTCTCACACCAAGCCCTCTCCACGCTCCACTTTAATGTGCCAAATGA
The DNA here is from genome assembly GCF_000442705.2 of Elaeis guineensis. Taxonomy (NCBI): domain Eukaryota; kingdom Viridiplantae; phylum Streptophyta; class Magnoliopsida; order Arecales; family Arecaceae; genus Elaeis; species Elaeis guineensis. The sequence continues at coordinate 32,458,340 of NC_025998.2, forward strand.
ATGGATAAGGATGATTGGTTGGCCATTCAAATTCAAAATAAAGTTTGAATTTGAATGGACAATCAATCTTTGCATCTTATCCCTTTTTTTACACCCCATTTATTACATGAGAAAAGGTTTCTCATGAAATCACTCCATGCATAATTTAAGCCACGCCTCATGCCTTTTGTGGATAAGGGATGAGTTGGTATCCATTTGAATTCAAAATTTGATTTGAATTCAAATGTGTAATTACTCATGTTTATCCTTTCTTTTGGATAAGACGTTTGACGTTGTTATAAAAGAAGGAGAAGAGTGGGGCATGCAAGAAGAAAATTTTTTGAAAAAAAATTCTGGGGCATGAGAAGTCTTGTGCATGAGAAGGAAGTCCATATCCTTCCAAGAGAAAAAGAAAGAAAAAAAAAGTGGGTGCAAGGTTTCCGGTGAGTTCCCTAGAGTTTTAGCCTGGGGTTCGAGAAGTGAGAAAGTGAGCTATGAGTGTCGTGAGCCCACAAAATCTCAAGAAGATCTTCAACATCCTCTCAAATACGTCTGTTGATGATCTGAAGTATTCGAAGAATCGACAGACATCGATCAAAGGAGTTCGATCAGCATCGACCGTCGAAAGGACTCTACAATGAGCTAGCACTCGTGAGGAGTCGATCAGATCAGAAGCTTCGTGTGGATGATCCGTAGAGGCCAGACACACTATGTGGCTGCATCATGATGATCATACTCTTCCGACGGTGATCAGATTGCGGCGATCTACTACCCGCACAAAGGTATTATGTTCTGAACACATTACAGTAAAGTGTTTACTGTTCAAATTTGAATTTCAAATTTAAATGCATGCATGCTATATATCATATTTAGATCCTAATGTAGGATAAATTTTTATTAATTAATTAGATTAATTAATAATTTTTACTGTAAAATAATTATTTTTTAAAAAATTTAAAATTACCATTTTACCCCTGCACTGAATTTTCCCCACACCCAATTCTTCAGGTCGAATGATGAAGTAGGTAATAAAACTCAGTGAATTTGATATTTAATATCATCCACGATCGTCAATGAAGGCATAAATTTTGACCGACTTTGTCGTCGAGTGTCCTATATCAGATGATAATCCCAAAGATGAACTCGATGGTAAATCGAAGTAAATTGAAACTCCTGGGGCAGACTTAGTATCGGTGTGGGTACTACATGTTGATGGAGCATCCAACACATAAGACAGTGAAGCCAGTCTTATCCTCACTAATTTCGAAGGAATCATAACTGAATATGTCCTTCGGTTTAATTTTAAAGCCTTAAATAATCAAGCTGAATATGAAGCTCTTTTAGTCAGCTTGAAGATTGTTAAAGAACTTGATATTAACAACTTGAAGGTCTTCATCGACTCACAATGGATCATCAGATAAGTTAAGGATGAGTTTGAAGTCTGAGATCCCATTATAATGAAGTACCTTTAGAAAGTGAAGATCTTATATCAATCTTGAAATATTTTGAGATCTCTCATATTCTAAGAGTAGAGAATGCTCGGACTGATGTACTTTCTCGACTCGTAACTACTTTATGCAGTTTGCTCGATCGGACATTTATCGAATATCTTAAACAATCGAATATTGACAAAATCAAAGAAGTGCTACAAATCAATGACGAGCTAAGTTGGATGGACCTGATCATCCAATTTCTGACTGATGAAACTCTACCTGCAGATCCTCTAAAAGCCAAATGACTAAGATGGATGGCCTAACAATATATTTTAATAAATAGACAACTCTATAAAAGGTCATTCTCCCTTCTCTTACTAAAGTGCTTGAGACCAACGAATACCGACTATGTGCTCCGAGAAGTTCATGAAGAGATTTATGAAAATCACTTAGGAGATAAATCATTAACTTATAAAGTCTTGCGATAAGGATATTATTGGCCCATCATGAAAAAAGATACAGCTGAACTTGTTCGAAGTTGTGAATCATGTCAGAAGTATGCTAACATACAATATCAATCGACCAGCAAGCTGACAGTAATTATTGCACCATGGCTCTTCACGTAATGAAAAATTGACATACTTGGTCCTTTCCGTCCGACATCTGATCAGAAAAAATTTATAGTGATTGTCATTAATTATTTTATCAAATAGGTGGAAGCAGAACCCTTAGCACAAATCACTAAAAGTAAGATGGAAGACTTCATTCAAAAATTAATCATATGCAGATTCAGTCTACCACACACTATCATCACTGACAATGATCGATAATTTGACAATTACAATTTTAAAAAATTTTATGTAAAATTTTATATTATGCACAAGCTTACTTCAGTCGGCCATCCACAATCTAATGATGAAGTGGAGGTGACAAACCGAATAATTCTATATTGTCTCAAGATCAGATTGAATGAAGCTAAAGGCCTCTGGGTGAAAGAATTATATCCGATCTTATGGGCATATCGGACAACTCCTTGTATACCGATAGGAGAATCACCATTCAACTTAGCTTATGAAACTAAGGTGATAATTTCACTTGAGATCGGATTGCCATCAGTAAGAGTCGAGAAATATAATGAGTCAAGTAATTCTGAATATCGAAGAGCCGATCTAGACTTACTCCTGAAAGTCCGACAGCAAGCCTAAGTTCGGATGGCAGCATATCGACTGAGAGTAGCCTGATATTACAATGCAAAGGTCAAACTGAAAGTCTTTCATCCAGAAGATCTGATCCTAAGAAAGGCAAAAGTTTCAAAGCCTCTGGATCAAGAAAAATTATCTCTAAACTAGAAAGAACCTTACAAGATAATCGAGACAATTCATCCGGATGCATATCGATTAGAAACTCTCGATGGAATGACTATTTCTCGAACTTGGAATGTTGATATATTCGGAATGAAATATTGAGATTCTAAATCTTGAAATCTTCAGTTATCTACAAGTTATCTACAAAAATGACATCAAATCGATAAATAATCGATCAATTTGTACCGACTGTGTCTTGATTTTTTACTGTAAACATCGACTTAAGTCGAATGACTACTCACACCGACTTAGCTTTAGTTAAGCAGAATATTATGCTGACTTGACTCCGATCGAGTAAAAAATATACTAACTTAACTATAGTCAGTCGAAGGATATTCGACTTGTCACCGTCTATCAAATACCTAAAAGGTCTACAAGCTAAGTCAGTTGACACCCGACTAGCAGACAAACTCTACTATGATTATTGGTCGACATTCAACTCACTGATGGATAATCGATAATCTGACTGTTATTCAATGACATTGACTATACATCAAGATTGAAAAGAGATTCCATACTTAGAAATTTTTTTTTATTCGTTAAAGAAGAGATTACAAAATTAGACCCAGGGTCCGATTACAAAATTGAACTATTATCTGATTACAAAAAAAAAGAGAAGATATTATATCGGTCACCAGTTGGCTTCTTCTTCAGCTTGCTCCGATATAGCTTGGATGGTTGGAGCAGATTCTGATGTAGCTGGTGCATCTCCCTCGTTTGATACGGTGGTTTCCTCGATAACCTCTTGTCCCAAACTAGGAGGGATGATACTGCTCAGCTGTAAGTCCGGATATAGTTTTCTAATTGCATCTCTGTCGTCTTTGTATCCGACACAATAGAAGGTGAATCTGCCCTTGAGAATTTCATCCTTGTACTCCTGTGATTCTCTGAAATTCTCAATGGCTAGATTCAAAGCACCTTTCATTAACTCTGCCTCTTCTATGGTGGAGGCCGACTCTACATTGGCTAGTGCCAACCTCTCTTTGGTGCCCGATGCCTCTCGCACTCCACTTCAAGTTCTTCTATGCATCCGTCCCTTTTCCTCTAGAGCCGATTGATTGAATGCTTTTTGCTCTTAATTCGAGACTCTAGGGATGCGATGTTCTATTGAGCAGATCCTAATTCGACTCTGATGGACTCCAATTTAGCTGTCGCATGGGAGATCTCTTCTTGGAGCTCCTTCTCCTGTTCAGTTGCTGCTTGAAGCTTTTGACGGTAGCAGCTTTCTCGATGTTTGTGACTGCGACCTTGTCCATCCAAGCCCAATGAAGCTCAACAAATTTTCGATATCCACTCTCCAAAATGTTCATATCGTGTGCCAACTAAAAAGAAAGAACAAGTCAGATTTAAAAAAAAAAAGAAGTATCATCAACTTACTCCAAAGATCGTCGGGTAAAAGGAAGAAAATATCTTGGGCACAGTTCGATCTTTCCTATTCTCTCTGTTAGTCAGGAGAAGAGCAGTCTTGATGAGTTGTTTAGCCAATGTCGAATTGGCCAAAATCGACTCACCGACTGGGATCCGAATGTCGAAGAGGATGGGGAGACTCGTTGACGATCCATCCTCGACAGTAATAGCCGGTGCCTTTTCTCACTCTCCAGTTGGCGGTCGTTCACCAAAGTTGGAGCTTGACTATGCTCGAGATCGCGTCGGCACAGCTAGAGGCACCTGAGGAATAGTCTACCTGGCAGCAGATGGTTCTGGTTCGGCCATGACTGCAGATTTGGCCTAAACCCCCGCTAATAGAACCACCAATGGTTTTGGTGCGTCATCTTCATCTCTCGCCGTCTCTACTTTAACCGATGGCACTTCAATAGAAGGAAGCCTTGTTGGAGCCAACAACGCTATAACCGGCTCAGCACTGAGAGTTACCATCGATGGAATGTCAGGCTCCCTCGTCGGTACCGATACTGAACCAATCTGACTCTTTTTGTCATTTGGGATGATCCGACGCCAGTTGCTGCTCTTTTCCTGGCAGCATGTTGACGAATATCAGTAGCTGGGACTCGTGCTGCTGAATGCATAGCTGCAATCAAAAAGTAAAAGGTCAGCTACAAAATTTGAAAGTAAATAAAAAATCAAAAGACCGACTTTGCTATACCTAAAGAAGTCACCGAACTAAGTCCGGCATCATAAAGAGCTTGCTCCGTCATTAGCTCTCACTATGTTGGGACTTCCATATCCTTGAGTCAGAGAAAATCTTTTCGATCAATAATATTGATCTGACTATGTTCATTTGGGTCGGTTCTCGGATCGCTCTAGGATGAAGGAAAGTCCCAAGCAGACGAAGAAAAGATAAAAAAATTGATTCTTTCACCTATGAATAGATGATGGAAGATCAGAAATAAAAGGTAGACCCTTTCTTGGGTTGAAAAATCATCAACCTTTGGCTTTTGGATGAGGACGAAGGATGAAGAAGGCTCGAAAAAGAGAAGGACTAGGGTTAGTCGGAATGAGATGACACAATAAAGCAAAACTAATAATTAGCCGAATGAAGTTCGGAGCTAATTGAGCAGGATAAAGATGGTAGTAATCAAGGAGATTTCGGACGAACTCCAGAATTAAAAATCGAAGACCGACCCGAAGGTCCGCTACATAGAATGCAACCTGATCCGGAGGAGAATTCACTTGACCATCCGAACCAAGAGCAAAGAGTTGAAATTGCTTCGAGATACAATACTATTTCAAAAGCCGATCGACATTGGATCCAAGAAAGAAACTTCCATCTCTGGATCCAAAAGAAAATCATTGATTGGATTCTCCGATCGACTATCTCGAAAAGTTGAAGCCTTCACTTTCTTATCCCTATTTACCATTGAAAATTAAAAGAAGAAAGATGAAAACCTAGAAGGAAGGAGTGAAAACTTAACTTGAAACTAGAAAATGACGTGAAGAACAAAAAAGACTCCGAAAGCTCTCAGCATCCGAGATGGAACCCTTTGCTGCAGAAGAGAATGACGAATGCAAAAGCAGAAGATCCAAATGAAAGTGATATTATATATATATAGGACCCTTCAATAGTTCGAATGAAGTTATTCAAATCAATGCTTCTTCAGATTTTGACACGTGGCTATATCAGAATTGATCATTGATCAGACGGTTCGATGCACCTACCTTCAAATTACACCACCTCACTACTATCTGCATGAATGGTACAGAGCCAATGACATTTGGATATGTGGTTGAAATCGACTAGTCAGAATCAAATCATTCGGATTCATCAGACGTCAGACTATCTTCTTGAAATGACACCCCAATGATGATCTCACGGTTATCAAAACGATAAAACGGCTAGAGACCTTTTATTTTTCGAAAAAATCATTAATGTCTGCAGTCGAATTGGAGCTCGAGACAATATGTGGCAACTCCCTTCATCCAACGTATCAAACCACATGCTAATCCATATGTCAGACTATCTTAAACTTGAGGGTGGGGGGCAACTGTTGGGGCAATTCAGCCGACTCCTCCGATTCCGACATTCAATCGGCTCGATAAGTACGAACTGCTGACTATCAATCGATTGACCGATCAAAGTCGGTTATTCTCAATCTCTCTAGTAAATTCCGACAATGACGACTCTACTGATTCCAAATTGATGACCATCGGCATATCAGAGTTGTCGACCGATGGTCATTCAGGCTTCCACAATTATCGATATATAATTGACATATTTAGACTACCGACATAGAGTCGGCACATCAGAAATCACTCGCACAGAAAGTGCATAATGATCAGAACATGATCAGTGGTGGGTATAACCATCCATCTTACGATCATATAGTATCAGAATAAGTGAGATCCACGTCTCTAACCGTTACAAAAGGTTATCAATAACTTGTCTATAAAGGAGGTAAATGTACAATATTTGGGTAAGATACTTTTTTGAGTTGATACTCTGCCGCTTTGAATATTCTATCTGCTATTCACCACTTTTCACTGACTTAAGCATTGAAGGATCTCTACCAGACACAATTTCGATCAATGTAAATTTTTTTTTACAGATATTTTTTTCCAACGATAGATGCAATAAGAGATTGACCGCAACAACTAGCATCAAGCAAAGCAATCAGTGGTGCAAACCAAGCAACGTGGCAGATCCTAGATCCTCTCTGACAGCTGGACCCGCCAACAGCCAGTGTACCATTTTTTGTTTACCATGATACAGAACAAAATGCATCTTGTTCCATAATGACCTTGACGTCCTCTTGACAATTCCCTGTCCTCTTTTTACACAAAAAGAAAAATAAAAAAGAAAAAGATCAACCTTCGAGGATTCAATTTATTTAACAATCATAAGTTGTTCTTTATTCTTAGGCTCAAGTTCGACTGGAAGGCCTTGAGTAGGTGATGGCAATGGATCCCTGACGAAAGCATCATCTCTGCAGCATAATCTCCATTTGAATCTCGTGGCTAGATAATGCATTGTAACAAGTGTCTCTATTCTTGCAAACTCACTGCCGGGGCAAATTCGCAGCCCGCTTCCAAATGCCACAAAGCAGTAAGGTGGAATTGATGATTGATTCTCAAATCGTGTTGGATCAAATTTACATGGTTCTTGGAAAATATTAGCGTCCATATGTGTTATGCTTGATGCCCAGAACACCTAAAACATTAGAGGGACAAAATTCAAGTTCTATAAGAATGGCTAAAAATCTTCTATTCAAATGTAGCAATTAGTAAAAAATTCTTCAAGTTTTGTCTCCCTACCTGCCACCCTTTTGGTATGAGGTACCCATCAAACTCAACATCTTTGAGAGCTCTTCGAAAGCTCCCAAACAGTGGAGGGATCATCCTTAGTATCTCCAGCGCAACTCGCCATGTATACTTCATCTTGTAAAGATCATCCCACGTTAGAGCCTCCCCTGGGGCCTTGCTTTTGGCTATCTCTTCCTGCTCTGCAGTCCATAATAAAAGAGTACAAAGTGATAGAAGAAGAAATAGAAGATTAATAATTCGATTCTACCGAGTGTACACCAGAGTCCCCACTAATTATACAGGAACATTTTGTGGGCTTCGTTGAATTCAAGAGAGTGGTGAAGTATGGGTAGTGGAATGTCTCAAATGTGACAAAATGTAGAAGAATTCTTATAAAAAACATGAGGCAATCATTTAAAAAACTCATATAAATCATATATATATATAGTGGAATTAATTAAAGCATATACTTCTGTTGCTAATGCATGTAAAATAAAAATCAAACTGCATCAAGAAGATTTGTTACCATGAACAACAGCAGCATAGGTGACCTGATCGTTGGCGAGGTGGCGCATCATAAAGGTCATGAGGGTGGACGAGGTGTCATGACCAGCTACCAAGACGAGCATCGCATTGTCCACAATTTCTTCATCAGTTAATCCATTGGTGCCATCTTCACCACCCAAGGTAAGCAAATGGGTGATGAGGTCTTCACTAGAAGGGACCTGGCCTTGGGCCACCATAGCCCTTCTCTCTCGGGTGATTCTGGTGAGCACTTTTCGAGCCCGATGGCTCGCTCTCAGGCTCTTACCGAAGTGGGTGAAGGGCAGGTTCAAGGGCACTGCCCACATTCCCGCCAGCATGTCCGCACAATCCTTTCCAAGGCCTTCTCGTAGGGGCCCTCTCTCCAACCCAAATATGAGGGAGCATATGATGTCAAACGTGAGACCCTTCATTAAAGGCAACACCTGAAAATAGTTACGAGGATATCAGTGCTGTGCTTGTATCTGTGCCTGTTATTGTCGCAATTGTTTTGCTCTAATAGAAGTAATTGATCCCATGGTGACGTCTATTAGTCCCATAATGGGCATTTGCAGCTTCTCTTTTATTTAGAAAAGCTAGCTTGAGACTTGAAATGCTTCTAAGGCGGTATAAAACAGACTCAGGCTTCCACCTTGAAATCGCTTACTAGGGCTTACATATTTGAATCGAAACATATACCTTACAATAGTCATTAAAGCAAGAGGGAGGTATGAGATTAACAATAGTCTTTAAAGCAAGGAGGTATGAGATTCTTAAGGTGCGTTTGGTTACACTTTTTGATTTTTAATTTTTAAAAAATATTTTTTATTTTTTTAATTTTTACTATTGAGTAAAAGCAAAAAAATAAAAAATATATTTGATTACTACGTTTCTATAAAGCAAAAAGCAACATTTGAGGACGGCAGATGAAGAGCTCGACGAGGGAGAAGGATTCAGGAAGAGAGGGAGAAGGGGGTAGGAAGGTGAAGAGCTCGATGAGGAAGAAAGATCTGAACTCTTTACTTTTTGATTTGGCGTTTTAGATTTGCAGAAGCAAAAAAAAAGCAGAAAAGTAAGTTTTGAAAAGCAAAAAATTTTCGCTTTGCATATAAAGTAATTATTTTGATTCTTTTGCTTGTTGCTTTTTGCTTTTCATGGTGTTACCAAATATTGCTTTTTGATTTTTATTTTTTAAAAATTAAAAAAATATATTTTTTTAATGGCTAACCAAACGCACCTTAATTTTCTCACCACTAGCCTTTTAACGTATAAAACTTTAGCAAAATAGAAGCTTAAGATTCTTATTTTGCTAACTAGTATCCTCTTAAGATTAATGACATAAAATTTGCCTTCATTGATTCTGAAATGATGGTTATGCCTTCAAGAAAGCTGCAAACTCATTTCTTTTATTCCTCATTTCTATTCTCTATGAAATCTTAAGTTTTAGTCTATTCTAGATACCTTAAGCTTCTTAATTCTTAGTGGAGAGCGATTGATGATTTACAACCGTTCATGAGTAATATTCCTATTGCCATCATGTTGTATATAATTAGTTGAATTAAATGTTTGAGGCTTACGTTTTAAAATCGCTCGGAAGATTACATCCCATGTTTTTAGGCTGGGCCGCCTCACGACTACCGTTAGTCTTTTTAATCGCTGGATCTTGTTAAGATACTTAAGCAATAAGGCTCTAGATATTATAACAAAATGTTGATACCAGTTAATATAGGAGGCCAGATAACAGCAAGATATTGGTATCTCTTTAGTAATATCTGAATCTGATAAAATTGAAACAATATAGAGAAGATTAGCATACCCCTGTGCAAGAATGGCATGCACAGATCGAGAAATGATCCCAAAAAACAGCAAAATATTGGTTATGCACATATGCTTAATGCAAAAGTTATGACTCCAAAATTGTCATATGATATGACCGTTGATAAAGTAGTACTACGCTGGGCCACGAACAGAGTTGGGTGGGGTGGGGAATCCTCTGTTTTATTTTTTAAGTAACAGCCTCACACCCATGCATCAACAATTCAGCATCATGATCGATTTATTGCCTTGAATTGTAACCATGGTAGCACCTCTAAATTGCTTTTCTTCTTTTAGCTTCTTTTCTTTCAAGGTTTTATTTATATTTATATTTATATTTATATCTATTTATCTATTTTTGACTGTGACTGATATCCCAAAGGGCAGTGCCCTTCCAATATCATTACTTTTGGTTATAACAAGCAAGATAAGAACCATACCGTGACGGTCTGCCGGCCGATCCAATTCATCTTGAGATGATGCCTGACCTCCCTGTCTATTTTGCCCACGTAATTCTTCAACACATCTGGCTTCAGGAACTGCATCACTGCTGCTCTCACACGCTTGTGATCCTCTCCAACCAATTCAATTATGGTCCTTTTGCCCAGTATCCTGGTAAGAGAACTTGGTTGCTGGGGAACCAATGCTTCATTCATGAATATGAACTTGTTCGCAGCAGGACCGGTCAGAAAAATCGTCGGCGCCCCGAAGAGCGATAGCTTCGAGATTGGCCCATACCTTTTTATTCTTCCCTGGAGCCACTGCTCGCCGGTGCTCGCCTGCATGGCTCGGAGAAGGCCAAGGCTTTGGCCGATGATGGGGAGGCCTAGAGAGCCAGGAGGGAGTCGTTTTGATGAGCTTCTTTGTTTGGTCAGAAAAAGATGGATGATAGGCAGCAAGGCAAGGAAGAGAACCAGCAAAGCTACAATAGCCATTGGAAGATTGGAGATGTTGAGTATATGGCTGCAGATTTCAGAGAGGCAGAATGAGGCCAGGCTTTAAAAGAGTTGGGATAAAATTAAAGTTGGTCATACAAACCACTCGGTGAGTTCAAGTGTACCTGGTTTTCCTTCCAATTGACTGGGGACACCCCCTTTGCTACGGGTCGCTTTCAGAAAGATAGGACATTTGAATCCTTTGATAATGTTCAGCGGGTAAAATCAACTTTTTCTCTCTCTCCTAACGTCGTCCACATTTAATTTTCTATGGGCATTAATTAGAGAAGACAAGGAAGTGACTAGTTTAGTCGTTTGTACAGATTGTCTGGATACAATATTAAAAAGAATCCACGACAAAGTCCGCATTGAAGGGTGGTCCAAACACGTGGTAGGACAGATATAATCAATAATCAATAATTTCTCGATCGTACGTCGTGTCGGTGCTACGTCCCTGTCCAGGAGAAAATATTCGTTGCAACGGTGATATCACGTCACCGTTGTAACAAATTAATAAAACATTAAATATAAATAAAATATATGAAATAATGTGAGATATTATTCATAAAAATTAATATAATATATGATGATCGATGAAATATAAAAAAATTGATTTTTTTTGTTCCATCTATTTTCATCTTGTCATGTATTTTTTTTTTATCTTTATTGGGTCGGAACAGCATTTTGATACAAAATTATTTTATTCTCACTGAAGCTGTATATTATTTTAAATTATACAATCTTTTTATACTATACTTTTTATTTTTAATTTAATATAACTTAGGCCTTTTTATCAAAAAAAAAAAAAAAAAAAAAAAAAGAGCATGACTTAAAGTGATCCTTTCTTACAGACATCCAGCGAGATAAAGTGACAGAAACAATGGATGCAAGTGCTCGGGTTGGGTCTGTCCAGCTTCACTCAAAGCCAACACCCAACTCTAGTGAAGTCTAGTGGTAGGATCCAGATGTAAAATTAACTTGCTTGGAAAAACTTAGACCATCATGATCCCAGCGCAGGATCGTGACTAGTTTTGTGAAACAGATGATGGATGTAATTTGGGATCAGGTCTCGGATCAGGACAGTATTAATTCATTATCTGAACTTTAAGAATGGATTGTGTTGGGGTGAACCCTCGATTCACCACCGAGTGGCCGGCCAACCAGGAGGATCACATCGATTTTGATGAGAGCCGGCAATTCAATTTGAGTTTCAGCCGACTAAGTCCAGTCGGCTAAGTTCAACATGCAACTGACGATCCAAAATAATATTCAGTTGGCGACTTCCTCGATACTTTTACTGGCTATCTTAATCTCGAAAGAATAGAGGTTGAGCAATCGTTAGTCGACGTAGTTATTAACTACCAGTGCTCATGGGGTCGTGGGATGCAATAATCATCCACTAATGATCCATTACTTAGTTTTAACGATGATTAATATGGTAACCACCCAGTAAATGCAATAACTCTCACGTTTTGAGTTTTAAGGGATAGGAGTTACATAGTAATAGCATTCTCCACTCTATGTAAAAGAAGGTAAGCAGAAGTACCGGGATCAAATTTTTTTAACTCAATTTTTAGCTCTTGCACTTTGGTTCTTTCTACTATTCCCTATCTCCAACTGACTTAAGCATCGAAGGATCCTCCGTTAGACAATTTTTGGTAAGCAGACTTGATTTTACAGGTTTCCTACTGTCCAACAAGTAGGCGCAACATCTCGGCTCACGACCGACCATCTCGTCGGAGATTCATGGCAATAGTCTAGCATACCAAGAAAGAGAAGGGTGATTTGTGATACTCCTCAGCAGGAACCATAGCCAAAATGAGGGTGCAAAATGCTTCAACCAGTTTTGTCCGACGTTCATCTCGGTATGAGGCACTTCTGGCGACCAACATTGAATCCAGTGCTTCATGTCTGGTTCATCTCGGTATGAGGCACTTCTGGCGACCAACATTGAATCCAGTGCTTCATGTCTGGTAATCACAGCAGACCAATCATAATTCACCGCTCTAGTGTAGTAGGTGAAAACTCTTACAGAGCCTGTTCATAGTCTGTAATATACTGTAGAGCAGCGACAATAACAACAACATCTAGAGGAACCAGCACCACAGGCTGTGCCATCTAGGCACACAGACGGGCTCTTTCTCTGCCCCATCAACCGGCTTGATATTCGCATCGCACAGAACCACAATCCCTTTGGCACTTGTGATGCACTGATTCTCAACCTGATTGATGCTCACATTGTGCAGACACAGTGGGACAATGATCACTTTTCCCTCGATGAGCATCTAAAAAGGGAAAGTGACCTCATTCTCTCTCTCGAGCTCTTCCAAGGAAGATTCTACTTCGGATTATTCTCGACATCCCTACGAATCCCAACGACGGCTGGATGACTATGACCGTAAGCTGCAGGAGATTGATCGCCAGCTCAATCAACTTTAGCTTAACAATTGAGATTTTACTGGCATCCTCGGCATCATTCGTCCCCTATTCTCTCGATGGATTCTGGACGAGCCAATTTCTACCCAATTTAAGATGCCACAACTGGAGCCATATGATAGCTCCACCAATTTGCTTGACCATCTTAAGAGCTACAAGGCTCTCATGCTACTTCAGGGGGCTTCTGATGCCCTTCTCTATATTACCTTCCCGGTTACTCTTTAGAAAACTGCTTGAATCTAATACTCTGGACTTTAGTCGGGAAGCATCTATTTTTTTGAGTAGTTTGAGCAACTCTTTGTGGCCCACTTCAGCACCAGCAAAAGAATACCACGAACATCCGATAGTCTCTTTTCTATTAAACAGCAAGATGGAGAATCATTGAGTGATTACGTGGCACATTTCAACACTACCATATTGGAGGTCTGTGATCTCAACGAATCCATGACCATTTCAGTTATAAAAAGGGGGTTATGTAGTTCCAGATTCACCTATTCTCTGGACAAAATGTTCTCCCAAATATATGCTAAACTACTCGAGCATGCATAGAAATATAGTCATACCCAGGAAGGTGCTTCCGATCGATGCCAATCTGAAGGCAATGGTCGGAAGAAAATGAACAAAGGTGAAACCTCAGAGGGGTCCAGCAAAGTTCGGATCGATAGAGAGGCCCCATCTCACCAACAAAGTCCAAATCTGAAGAATTTTCGGTATAGTTATCACTCTTACACTCCCCTTACTACTCGTCGGGTGTAGATACTCATAGAGATAGAAGGAGAAAGTTATCTCCTCTGCCATCCACCAATGAAGAAATCACCGACATCTTGTAATCAAAAAAGGTACTGCCATTTCCACCACGACCACGGTCATGACACCAAGCAATGCATCCAGTTAAAGGATGAGATAGAAGCTTTGATTTGATGGGGTTATCTCGAAAAATACTTATAAGACTGTCCTGCATAATTGCCTGTCGATCTCCAACCTCAGCCACATCCAAAAAGAAAACTCATGCTCAATCGATAGCAGGCGTGATCAATATAATTTCTGGAGGATCAACACCTGGGGGGGCAGAATGTTCGAAGAACTCAATGAAACATCAGCGAGGAGATAATACCATCATTTTCTCTGATAAAGATCTTTGAGGAGTTCAAACTCCTCATGATGATATTATTGTTGTTTCCATGACAATAGCCGATTATGATATAAAATGATATTTAGTTGATAATGAAAGTTTTACTGATGTATTATTCTATGATATTTTTTTTCAAATGAGAATATCGAGTGACTGACTAAAATCTGTTAACATGCCTTTTGTCAGATTTATGGATAAGTCAATAAAAATAGAGGGGGAGATAGAACTTTCTAATAACTACTGGACAGCGATCTTAACAATCCACCATACAACTTAACTTCCTCGTGGTCCGTGTTCCATCGGCTTACAATGTGATATTAGGACAACCTAGATTAAATGCACTTCAAGCTGTGGTTTCGACATATCATCTATTTGTTTGATTTCCGACAAGAAATGGGACAGGAAAAATGTGAGGAGATCAACAATTGGCCTGATAGTGCTTTTTAACAATGATTAAAGGAAAGAAGCCTTTGAAAGCTCTTCCAATTAATGGGTTGGATCATAGAGAGGAAGAAAATCATGGAGAACCCGTCGAGCAACTAATTTCGATCCCCTTGAGAGAAGAAGACCCGACAAAAATGATCCAAGTCAGATATCTACGGTAAGTCAAGATCTTCGAAAGATGCTCATGGCTTTTCTATAGAAAAATGCCGACAATTTTGGTGGCCAGCTTCCGACATGCCAGGTATTTCTTTTGATGTGATTATCCATAAATTAAATGTTGACTCATAGTGTAGGCTAGTATGTTAGAAAAAGAGAAGTTTTACTCCTGAAAGATAGAAGACTATTGATGAAGAGGTCGACAAGTTGCTAGCTGCTAACTTCATTCGAGAAGCAAATTATCCATATTGGCTGGTATTACAGTCAAGGACTCATGGATCGGCACATGAAGTATTATCTACTTTGGTCTACGACCCATAGTCTAAGAGTTATATGAAATATTTTTTAGCCTCACGATTTTGCCTCTAAAAAGATGCCTCTTATGGGAAGGATGGTCCCTTCCTATATAAGCTAGATTCTTTTTTGACTCCAATCAAAATGAGACTAATGATATCCTTTTTTCTATATTACAACATAGCCTCTCCAATCAAAAAAAAATCTGTGTACTTCACAGACCGTGTCTGTGTACTCTCACAGAGTGGTATTTAGACGAAAGGAGCTCCATAGTCCACGGAGGGTAATGCCCTCCTTCTAGTGCTAATGTTGCAGTCAAGAACTTATGGCTCGGTGCGTGAGGTATTATCTATTTTGGCCTACGGCCTATAGTCCGAGGACTATATGGGTCATTTTTGGGTCTCACGATTTTACTCCTTAAAAGGCACCTCATGTGGAAAGAATGGTCTTTTCCTATATAAGCTAGATTCTTTCTTGACTCCAATTAATGTGGGATTATGATGTCCTTTCTTCTACACCATAATAGCTGACAAATATGGTGATGATCAAAAAAGCAAATGGCAAGTGGAGGATATACATCAACTACATCGATTTGAATAAATTTTATCCAAAGGACAGCTTTCCACTATCAAGAATTGATTAGTTGATTGATGCTACATTGGCTGGGGCATTAACTTCTGAGCTTTATGGATGCTTTTTCTAACTATAATCAAATTCAGATGACATCCGAAGATGAGAGAAGACGGTGTTTATTACCGAGAATGGCTTATACTACTATAAAATTTTGCCTTTTTGGTCTTAAAAATATCAGAGCAATATATCAATAATTAGTCAATAAAATCTTCAAAGATCAAATCAATCGAAACATGAAAATATACATCAATGATATGCTCGTGAAAAGTGACAAAGCATCTCAGCATATTCATAACTTAGCGGAAGCTTTCGACGTCTTAAGGAAGCACCAAATAAAGTTAAACCTGACTAAGTATGCATTGGGGGTAACTTCAAAAAAATTTCTCAGATTCATGGTGACAAGGTGAGGCATAGAGGCTAATCTCAAAAAGATTAAGGCAATTCTCGATATGAAGCCTCCAACTTCAAAACGAGATATTCAAAAATTGATCGGACATATTGCATCTCTTAGCTAATTTATTTCCAAGTTGGTGGAGCGATACTTTTCATTCTTCAAAATACTCAGACAGATGAAAGACCTCAATTGGATAGAAGAATGCCAGAAAGCTTTTGAAGGTCTGAAGTTGTATTTAAGCTTCCCTCCTTTCTTAACAAAGCTAAGTACTGGTGACAAGCTGCTTATATATTTGGCTACATCCTTGGAAGCCGTGAGCTCAGTTTTGATTTGAGAAGATGATAAAGTGCAAAAATCCATCTATTACATAAGTCAGATTCTACATGGTGCAGAGATAAGATACTCCCGACTAGAGAAGGTCATCTACGAAATTATCATCACCATGCAATGACTTCGCCCATACTTTCAAGCTCATTCAGTTAAGGTGTTAACTGATCTTCCCTTAAAAATCTTGCTACAGCGATCGGACACTTCGAGAAGAATGGTGAAGTGGACAGTCAAACTCAGTGAGTTTGATCTTTTTTATCTTCCTTGTTCCACTGTAAAAGCTCATATTTTAGTCGACTTCATTGTCGAACGAACGACATCAAGCGACGAAACAACTCAGGAGCAACCTGAAGAAGAAACTTTGAAACTGGCATGGATCTTATATGTAGATGGAGCATCAAATTTACAGAGTTGCGAAGCAGGCCTCATCTTGACTAATGTTGATGGAGTAGTCCCTGAGTATGCTCTTCGGTTCGCTTTCAAGACTTTCAATAACCAAGCTGAGTATGAAGCCTTGATAGCTGGCCTCAAGGTGGCTAAGAATCTTGGCATAAAATATTTAAAAGTTTTCACTGACTCATAATTGATGGTTAGACAAGCCTGAGGAGAAAATGAAGCATGAGACTCAATTCTAGCAAAACATCTACATAAGCTTCGATCTCTACAATCAAGTTTTGACCACTTTGAGATCTTCTACATACCTCACTTGAAAAATATCCGAGCTAATTCGTTATCTCGACTCGCAACTTCTGGACATGAGTTGAAAAAAATCTTCATTGAACATGTCGATAGCCCGAGTATTGATGAAGTCGAAGAAGTTTATCAAGTTCAAGCTAGCTATGAATTGAGTTGGATCAATCCCTTTGTCGAATACTTAACTAGCAGGACACTGCCAATGGACCAAGCGGATGCATGATGAATAAAATGGTTGGCAACTCAATATGTACTTGTTGATGCACAACTTTATAAAAGATCAACATCTTTATCCTTACTCAAGTGTTTTCGTTCTTCTGAAGCCGACTATACCCTCAGAGAGATCCATGAAGAAATCTGCAGTAATCACCTGGGGGATAGATTGCTATCCTATAAAATACTTTGGCAAGGATATTATTGACTGACTATACAAAAGGATGCTGCCGACTTAGTACAAAAATATGACCAGTGCCAAAGATTTGCCAACATTTAAAAAACTCCCGTCAAATCATCTCACATCAATTTCAGCACCTTGGTTGTTTGACCAATAGGGGGTTGACATACTTGGTCCATTTCCTCCTGCAAGCGATCAGCGGTGATTTATAATGGTCACCATCGACTACTTCCCTAAATAGGTGGAAATAGAGCCATTAGCACAAATAACAGAGAAAAAGATGATGGATTTTCTGTGAAAGTCGATCAATTGCCGATTTGGTCTATCCGAGTCATCATCACAGACAATGCCAACAATTCAATAATGCTAAGTTTGAGAAATTTTGCACGAAGTACCATATTATCTATAGACTTACTTCGGTCAGACATCCACAATCTAATAGAGAAGCCAGGATGACTAATAGAACGATATTACAAGGTTTGAAGATAAGATTGGATCAAGCCAAAGGTCAATGGGCCGACAAACTCTATAGTGTACTATGATCTTATCGAATAACTCCTCGGATTTTGACTGAGAAAACTTCTTTCAGCTTAGCATTTGGAACCGAAGCTGTGATCTCAATAGAAATCGGCCTATCATCAACTTGAGTGGAATACTATGATGAGTCAATCAATTCGGACAAACAAAGCATCGACTTAGACTTGCTCGATGAAACTTGAAGGCAGGCTCAACAAAGAACATAGCAATAATGGATAGTTCGGTATTATAATTCTCAGGTCAAACCCAAAATTTTTCAAATAAAAGATCTTATCCTCAGAAGAGTTGAAGTCTCCAAACTAATTGAGCAAGAAAAATTATCTCCAAATTGGGAAGGTTCTTATAGAATCTCGAAAGTACTCCGATCAAGAGCATACAAAATCGTAAACTTAGATGGCACAAAAATTTTTTGGACTTGGCATGCCTAGAATCTACCCATATATTACTAGTAAGTCATTTGGATTAAATAAAATACATCAATGACTTCTTTTCTATGACACTATGCCAACAAGTTCATTTATTCGGTAATCCATCAAATAACATGATCGATTGACATTTGATCATATAATTAAATTGTTGGCTGACATCCAGTGAAAAGTTATTCAGCTGATATCGAGTAACTAGCTTATGGTAAGAAATTAGTTGGCTAACATTTGATTAACCAACTTGGGGTTTGAAGCACCTGAAAATGGTAGTTAATCAGCATATACCTGATTAACTAAGGGTCAAATATCTCGAAATGAATTTGAGTTAGAAAATGCTTTCGACGACCGACTACATTGCTTAAGTCGACATTCTACAGCAATCGACTACTTGACTTAGAAAAATTTTTACTAAGTCAATTATATTCACCGTTGTCTATGCTCTTCTATCGACTATTTTACTTAAAAATTTTTGAGGATTGTAATCTATTGCTGCCTACTATGCCTGCTGACTATCCTAATTAGTCACTCCATCCAAAGCATTAAATGAAATCAAAAAAAAAAAAAAAATTCTGCATAGAATGGATTTGAGGAGTTCATTTAATTCCAAAATGAAGTTTGTACATAGTCGAAAGACAAAACAAAAGTGCAAAGAGCTCAAGGATGTTCGTTGAGACCGCCTACTTTCCTCACCACTTTTAAGGGCCTTGTCTCCCTCATCCTTACTGAAAGCCTCTATTAGGCTGCAACTTGCTTAGGTTTAGTTTGGGCTAAAGGCGACGAAGGGCCATCATGTAGTCTTCAAAGTCAACTCGATAAGTGATGGTTGACCTTTCGGCAATTTCATCCTCGAACACTTGGGATGCTCGAAACTTGGTCAGTGCCCAAGAAGCTACTTTCTGGGCCCGAGTTTCTATCACTGACATCTTCTCCTCTGCCTCCCAGACGGCCTTCTCAGCATCTCTTCTTTTGTCCCTCTTCTCAGTGAAGGTAGCTTTCGCCGACTCCATCTCCTTCTTGAAGTCGGCCTTCAGCTTCTTCAGCTCCTCCTTTTTCAGCTGGGGCTCTAGGTTGGCAGCTTTATCCTGAGCGAAGGCTAACTCGACCTCTAGTAGAATGAGTTTGTCTTGATATTTCTTCTCTTGCTCCTTGGCAGTGTAGAGAAGTTCCTCAACTACTTCAGCTCGAGCATTAGCAATTTGAGCTTGATCCTCCATTTGGTGGTTGAGACGGTCGAAAGTAGTCAACCCCTCATACAAAATTATTGCATCGTGTGCTAGCTGCAAGAAAGAAAAATTTGCTAAGTTAACAATTCAAAAAAAAATTAACAGGCGAACATCCAAACTTACCAATAACAACGATGCATAGGAGCCCGATATGATTTCTTCGACTGGATGGGCTTTCCTTTCTTTCCAGTCGATGGGAAGCATCACCATCCTTATCAACTCCCCAACGAGGCGATGGTCTCGTAGTGCCGCATCAGTCATCTTGATGCATATTTTGAGTGTGACATACATCTCTTCAAGATGCTTCGAAGGGACATACTCGATGGTGAAGGTAGGGTCCATCGGCGCCTTTCCTCGATTGGCACTTGTGGTGGTCGAAGAAGTTTGGTGCAAAGCAACCTTGCCAATGTTCGAGTCACCTTGCACCGGTAGGGCTTGAATCACCATGGCAGGACTAATTGATGCCTCGCTGATAATGATGACATCATTGATGGACACCATTGGCACCAATGGTGGAGATGATGCTTCCTTTGGCAAAGATCCTCAAGGTGGTGATGGCAGTTGGGTGCTCCTCGACTCACGTGAAGAAGATCCTTCTTGAGGTTTCTTTGGTGGCCCCTGAGAAGGTCCACCAGGACTAGAGCCCGATCTCTTCCTGATGGCATGCCGGATAGCTTCCGTCGAAATCTTCATATCTACAAGTCGATCAGGAAGTTTAGTCTCCAGATAAAAAGCAAATCTATAGAAAGACTTGAAAATTCAAAAAGAAAAGTCTACCTTTGGAGTTAACCTAATTTAGCCTGGCATCATACAATGATCGCTCTTCGAGAAGTTTCCATTGTGTTGAAACTTTGCACAAAGCAGTAACTTGTACTGCTCGTTATCTTCCTTAAGGACTCCTTCATTCTCATTTGGAGAAAGATTGGGCATAGTTCAGATCCAGCTGAAAGCCCATGGATGGTCAGCGGTGATATAGAAGAACTTATTATTCTACCTATGGATGGAAGAAGGAAGACCAATAATAAATTGACGATGGCACCAGGGACTAAAAAACCACCATCTTTTCTCCCGAGGATGTTTTTTCACCATAAAAAGGGCATGAAAAAGGGAGATCCTCGATTCAAAGTGGAGGTGATGACAAAGGACAATAAAAGAAGAAATGATTTAGATAGAATTAGGAGCAAGTTAAGCAAGAACTATATCATACAAATCAAAAATGTTGACAAAGAAAGAATGCAAAGAAAACCAAAGTCCCGGCCAAAGGAACTCTTCATAAAAGGTAATATAGCCATCAAGAGAATAGACAACCTGACCATATCGGCTAGATGTCGACAACCTATACAGACTCGAGATCCGATAATGATCCCTTAACTGAAGCACGTTGGCCTTGGACAATTTAGACTTCTCATGAAGAGGTCCAGCAAGATTCTAAATAGCCGATTGACCATCCGACTCATGAGAACCATAGCGATCCTGCCGAGAGGAAGTAACATCCTCAAAAACATCTTGAGGAACATCCTCGATCTCTCTCTAGATAGTTGGAGCTCAAGAATCTTGATCTCTCACAACGTTCTCGTCTTCAGACTCCCTTTTGGATGAAGACATTCCTAAAAACTCTTAAAGAAACCCTGTGAAACTAGAAAAGAAAAGAAGGAAGGGATTGACCTCACAAGTACACCGACAATGATGGAGGAGCCGACAATGATGAGGCCTAAAACATCGGGGAGGATGAACCCTATGCTCGACTAAGGGCCGGAACAATGAAAATCAGAGCAAAAATGGGATTGGCAGCAAAGAAGCTTGAAACTGGAAGAAGATTTAAAGGGAAGAAGACCTCCTATTTATAAGGATGCCTGACGGCTACAATCAACGTAAAAGATCCCGCCATCACTTGGGATTCTGATGCATGGCAGTGATCTCGGCTAATGACTTATCCGGCCTTCTGATGCACCACCATTATGATCTTGCCAAGTCAGTCAGATCTATGTGAGAATCAATTGAACAAATAATCAGTTGACACATGGCTGACTTGGACTGCTCGAGAATCATTACTCTATTGCATGATCTTCCGTAATCATTATAGAAAATCTTCTCGAGCGACCTGCGGTAATAACTATCGCACGTCCCACGAAACGACGGAGCCGCTGCATGTCTGAGGATGCGACGAAATGACTATGCACTCTACAAGACGATAAAATGGTTGGACATCCAATCACACTATAGCATTGGATTCAGGAGTTGGAGGGCAAGTGTTGAGGTGAATCCTCAGCTCACCACCGACTAAGTAGGTGACCGACCAAAAGGACTACACTGATTTCGATGAGTGCCAGCAATCCAATTTGGATTTCAGCTGACAATCCAGTCGATTAAGTTCAGCCGACTAAGTTCAACATGCACCCAACGATCCTGAATAATATTTGGTTGATGACTTCATCGGTGCTTTACCAACTATCTTGATCCCGAAAGAATAAAGGTTGAGCAACAATTATTCGGTACAAGTATTAACTACCTGCGATTATGGGGTCATGGGATACAATAATCACCCACTAACGATCCAGTACTCAATTTTAATGACAGTTAATGTGGTAACCATCCAATAAATGCAATAAGTCCCACATTCCAAATTTTAAGGGATAGGAGTCACAGTAACGACATTCTCCACCCTATTTAAAGGAAGGTAAGAGGGAGGACTCGGGTTAGATTTTTCTAACTCAATTCTTAGCACTCGCACTTTAATTTTTTTTACTGTTCCATATCTCCGACTGACTTAAGCATCGAAGGGTCCTCTGCTGAACAACTTTCGATAAGCAGACGTGATTTTGCAGGTTTCTTGCCATCCAACAGCTAGGCACAATACCTTGACTCATGGCTGACTATCTCGTCAGAGATTCGCAGCAACAGATTGTATCCAAATATTAAGTTGTATCGAGATAAGTTTTGAGTATACTTGACAATGCATGGGCCATTTGAGAATTGGCTTTAATCTGCAGAGAGTCATGCAGATCTAGCATTAAGTTGAGAAAGAATACGTTGCTCTCATGAACATTTATCTAACTTTTTTTTCTGAATTTATTAATCTAGCTATAAATGCTTAACTGACCGGGCCCATACATGGTGCGACACCTACCATGTCACGTTAGATACAGCTTATACATATTGCTTACTTAATAGCTGACTAGCTGAGCCTATTTCTAAGGGTTAAGTTGTTCGTAGTTGTATAATATCATGGTTCTTTTGCGAGAATGTCTTGCTTATCACACCACGTCGATGTGAGAAGGTTTCAAGGACTGGGCCTGCGTTCTTGTGCCGTTTGAGCCTACAAGTTCAGGCTCTGGCCCGGCCTGACTTGTATCAGGCCTGATAATTCTTTCATGGCTCATTAATACACTATGTTTTGTTTTGTTTTGTTTCTTTTTTCTTTTTTTTTTTTTTTTGTTGAAATTGGGAGGGCAGTCCCACCCGTATTTTATTTAAGCGAAGTATATTTACGAGTTCAACTGCCTGCCACTTGAGCCGTGGCCTATTCTGGTGGGGATAAGATTATGTACAGGGATTTACATATGTCCCGTGCTTCGAGAGAACATGCAGCGTGGTAGCTTCACAAACTTAGTTTTGGCTCTTTAGGAAGTGGGAGGTTAGTAAACCTGTGGACAACATGATACCTCTTCCCGTGAAACCCGCTGAGGGCAGTCCCGTAACCTTCCTCTTCATTTTTTGATCATCTCATTTTAGATTCTAGACTGTTTTTTGCCAACTCCATTATACAGTCAGTTACACAGAATATTCAGTTCAGTTTTGGATTGCCCATTTGGAGATTGTTGCCTGGTTTTGCAACCGCCTCCAAATTCTTTGGAACAGCGAGTTGGGAGTTAAGGCTTCGTATCTGAATATTCTGTTGTTTCGCTTTTTCCACATGCTCCAACAAGTTACCGACCATGGACAATCTCATGCTGTTCTTACCCGCTTATCTTTGAAACATAATCTCTAGGAAGACCAATATTCATTGTTTGATGACAGCCTGGGAGTGGGGGGCCGAACTATGGTGCTGGCCAGCTTCTTTTCCTCAAATTGTATGCTATTACTATGTCATTATTGTATACTAGCCAATTGAACACCTTAATCTTCTCTAGGAGCGGTAATTTCTAGTTTATGTTGCCAAAGAACGACCTCATGGACCTCATCCCTCCACCATTTAAAAACTCTTAGCGTTTTTAATACACGATTGAAGCTCAAGTATGTGACTAAGGGAAAGGAGCCTAAGCAAAAATGATCCATTCAAAAAGTATATATTTCGTCCATGATGAGTATATATGACCCTATGTAAGAATTGGTTGCAGATTAGGAAGCATCGAATCCATCGATGTTGGGTTAGCCAGGAGATCCTCTTAACCATACAAAATAATAACACATAAGGCAAAGGTATGAGTTGTGGATCAGTGGATTGTCTCTCACTTGTCTCCTATTCAAAGTAGAATGCAAGATATTGGAAAAGGTGATGGTGAATCAGGTAGTAGGCGATTTGAGAATTTTGATCAATGATTTGATTGCAGAGACATCACACATGGGCTTCTAGAGATAGCCAAGGTATTGATACTAATAGTGGTGGTTGGTGATGCTAATAGGTAAAGGCAAGTCAAGGCTTGAGAGTGTCTCAAAGAGGTGCAATTGAGAATCGTGAAAAGTTCAAATCAAAGAAGAAGGTGACAATTGATCCAATAGAGATAATTAATGATTTAGAGGTCTCAGATATTGGTAGTGAGACGTTTGAAACCTCAAAACCTGGATTACCTGTATTATCTCTTGATAATAGCAATGACAACAATGATAGCATGAGTAGTGATGATAGATCAGATGATTATTTTTACTGTGAAAGTTAAGATTCATTTTTGATAATATATATTTGTATAGTCTCTAGTTGATCTAGATAAGATTTATTATTTTCATATTATTTCTCAGTGTGACTTCTTCACAACTTATATTAGTGATGATTTTGGTAGTGTCAAGATGGGCAATGGAGTAATTAAGATTATAAGCATAGGAGATGTTTTCTTGGAAATCAGTATTGGTTGCTAACTATTATTAAAAAATATGAGACATATTCTAAATGTCCATCTATACTTGATCTCCACTAGAATATTTGATGATGAAGGTTATCACAATCACTTCGGTAAAAAAAAATAGAAGTTCACCAAAGGTTCTTTAGTGGTAGCAAGAGAAAAAAAATCAAGCATACTTTACATGATACAAGCAAAATTGTGCAAGATGAAGATGAATATAGCTGAAGATTTCTTTACTGAATTATGATATAAGTGACTAATTGGCCACATAAGCGAGAAGGGACTTGAAATCTTTGCTAGAAAGAAACTCCTTTCTATAAAAGATACGTTTCTAAAGATATGCACTAATTTTTTGATTAGCAAATAATATAGAGTTGTATTTTATAAATCTCCACATATAAAATCAAATATTTTGAATTTAATTAACATTGATGTTTGGACTATGGATGCTAGAACTCTCTTGGTAGTACTTTATATTTTGTTACTTTTATTGATGACTATTCTAGAAAAGTATATATTTTATTTTGAAATCTAAAGACTAGATGCTCGATGTGTTCTAGCATTTTCATGTTGATGTTGAAAAAAAATATGAAGGCAACTAAAATGTATTCAGATAGATAATAATGGTGAATACAGGGGTTCATTTAAAAAATATTATCGAGATATATGGCATTAAGCTTGACAAAACTATTCCTAAAATATCTTAACATAATGGAGCTGTTGAGAGAACGAGTTGTACTGTTTGTTAAGGAATTTAGTGTATGTTCTCTCATGTTAAATTTTTTAAATCCTTTTAGAGTGAAGCGATGAGAACCACAATATATATATTTGATTAATCTTTCTTCTTTGGTTGCTCTTTAAAGTGGTTAGCCAGAAAGAGTGTGTACTGGGAAAGATATTTCATATGATCACTTGAGGGTGTTTGGCTATAGGATATTTATTCATATCCCTAAAGATGAAAGATTGAAGCTTGATGGTAAGTCTAAATAGTGAATCTTTCTAGATTTGCACATGAAGAGTTTGGCTACTGATTATGGGATCGAACTGATAAAAAGGTTATCAAAAGTAAAAATATTGTATTTCTAGAAGATCAGATTATT
This sequence comes from Elaeis guineensis, assembly GCF_000442705.2. Taxonomy (NCBI): domain Eukaryota; kingdom Viridiplantae; phylum Streptophyta; class Magnoliopsida; order Arecales; family Arecaceae; genus Elaeis; species Elaeis guineensis. The sequence continues at coordinate 32,484,328 of NC_025998.2, forward strand.
AAAAATTTAAAAAAAGTGAAAAAATCAAAGTTTATCACTAGAAATTATATTGATCTGGATCCAATACCTCCTACTATGATAAATGATGATAATAGTGGAGATGTATAAAAAAATAATGATAATGCAGTTGATGAGCCTATACCTGATAATGATATGTGAGATGAGTATATTGAGTAAACCCTTTCGGAATTACCAGTTGAGCCTCAATTGAGAAGATCTATCAGAGAGTATCAACCTTTTCAAAGATATTTTCCTAATGAGTATGTGATGATCACTAATGGAGGAGAATTAAAATACTATCAAGAGATCATGAATCATGAGTAAAAGAGAGAGTGGTTAAAAGCCAAGCATGAGGAGATAAAATATTTGTATGAGAACCGTATATTTGAGTTGGTGGAACTACTCCACCAACTCAAATATAAGAGAGCACTTAAGAATAAGTGCATGTTTAGATTGAAGACTAAAGAGAAGAGCTTATAGTCAATTTATAAGGCATAATTGATTGTAAAGGGATTTGGCCAGAAAAAGTATATTAACTTTGAAGAAATTTTCTCATCTATCGTCAAGATATCTTCAAGCTGAGTTATTATTGGTTTAACTACAAATACGAATTTGAAAATTAAACAACCTATTGTGAAAATTATTTTCCTTCATGGAGACTTGGATGAGAAAATTTATGTAGAGCAGCCAAAGAGATCCATAGTTAAAGGCAAAGAGCATCTTGCATGCAGATTAAAGAAAAGCTTATATGGACTCAAGCAGGCATCTCGGTGTAGTATAAAAAGTTTGATTCCTTCATGATGGATCATGGATATATTAAAATCACTTCTGATCATAGTGTATTTATAAAAAGATTTTTTGATGAAGATTTTATTATTCTCTTGCTTTATATGGATGATATGTTAATGATTATTGGCCATGATACTAGAAAGACTAAAATTTTGAAAAGAGAGTTGAGCAAGTCCTTTTTATGAAGAATTTGGGCCAGCTAAATAAATTCTTGATATGAGAATTACTCATGATAGGAAGAGTAAAAAATTTTAGTTATCTCAAGAGAAATATATTGAAAGGTGCTAGACAAATTCAATATGAGCAAGTCCAAACTAATTTGCTCTCCACTTGCAGGTTACTTTAAGTTTCAAACAATATCTTACAAGTGATAAACATAAAGAAGAAATGAGGAAGGTTCCTTATGCATCCATAGTTGGTAGTTTGATGTATGCAATAGTTTGTAAAAGATTGGATATTGCTCATGCAATTGATGTTATAAGTTGATTTCTCTCTAATCCTGATAAGAAACATTAGATAGCTATTAAATAGATCCTCAGATATCTCAGAGTTACTTCTATAGTTTGTTTATATTTTAGTAATGATAAATTTGTATTGGATGGATATACAAATATAAATATGGTTGGTGATATAGATTCTAAAAAATCTATATTGGGATACTTGATGATTTTTTTAAGGAGAATAATATTATAACAATCTAAATTATAAAAATATTTTACTTTGTCCACTACAAAGGTTGAGTATATTGTAGTTATAGAAGCTTGTAAAGAACTTTTATAGATAAAATTTTTTTTACAAAAGTTGGGCCTAGAATAAGAGAAATATATACTTTATTGTGACAGTCAAAATGCCATCTAACTTTCAAAGAACCCGAGAATTCATTCAAGATTTAAACATACTGATGTGAGATATTATTGGGTTCGAGATGCTCTAGAAGTGAAGTTTCTTTATCTTGAGAAAATCTATATCGATAATAATTGATCAGATATAATGACTAAAATTTTGCTCGTAGAAAAGTTGATTACTTACGGAGAAAATACAGGCTTGGTGGAACCTCCCACATGAGTTAAGAGGGAGAGATTTGTTGATGTGCTCCCTCCTCATATGGGACCCACATCCTCTTAAAATAAAATAAAAGCAATGTGGCCATAATAGCTATGTGGCGCAAGAGTTGTGCGACAATATAGAGAATGTGAAAACAAAGTAGAGGCGGCAGCAATGGAGAAGAAGAAAACTAAGAATTTTGATGTTGTTTTGTCAGATGATTAGATATGATCATATACTGATCTTGATAAAATTTTGGTATGTTGTTTTCGACATCAAGAGCTACAAGTTTCATGATTTCGATCTTTGAAAAGCTTCCTCCATTGATTATTTCAAATATCCATACATTTGGTGAGATCTATCCTCTATTTCTATTTATTGTTGAAATCTGTTTTATTGATGATGATAATTATTTTTATTATGAAAATCAAGAATTATTTTTAATGATATATATCTGTATAGCCTCCAGTTGATCTAGAGAAAATCTATAGTAATTTCATTATTCTAAATAGTAAAAGATTCTCATCGAATCAAAATTATAGAGTCCCTTTTTATAGGTTGGTTAATTAATTTTGCTTATTAATTATCTGAGTAGATCATATAGATTATTGTTGCTTTACGATATCTCATTTTACTACACAAAGAGGGAAAAGAAGTTTATGACATTATTGTTCATGATTGCAGCTTTTCCCAATACATAGATTGTACGTAGATGTATATTATAGATCATTTCTGGAATTAAGGATAACTAAGGAATATCAATATTGAGCATACTTAAAGTTTATGGTATGGAAGAGGCAGGAAGCTCAAAGAAGCAGCATAAAATTTGAGCACATCATGTAATTATCATCATCAACTAAAGCAGGATCCATTAGCATATCAAATAGTTAGAGAGCATATTATGGCCCTTCTCCTTCTATATATGATTCAAATGTATACTCTCAATTGTCATATCTTTAGAAGTACTCTTTTATGTAGCATCCATCGTTATATGGATACATTTAGAGCCACAATATAGTACTTTTTTTTTATGCAAAGAGAGGAAAAATCCACCCAAATTATTATGAAGAAAGAGAGTACAAAAAAAATACTAAAGAGAAAGAGGAGCCCCCATCAAACCATCAACACCGAAATTCAAAATTTAGATTCCCCTAACCCTCTCATCAACATTTAAAATTTAAACTTTCCTATACAAATAAAATATTAACTTTCAAATTTTAAAATTAGAATTTCAAAATGGAGAAACCCCATCATGCTATCGTCGGGGATGAAGCAACGTCGACCGTCGAAGGAGATCATCGCATCAATTGTCCTAAGAGAGGAAGGGAGACCAATGGCTGCTAAATCATTGGATCTAATCGACAATGCCTCCATCCATTGTTGCCCTGGATGGCCATTCTGTCTTCACCATTGACGACATCAATAGCACTAAAAGAGAAGGTAGAGAGAGAAACAATCGGCATCTCTTAAGGGAGGAGGAGATAATTGTTGAAAAGGTTGATCAAATGCAAGAGAAAGAAGGGAAACGAAAAGGATTCCTATGGTTGGTCCAAGCACGAGATCAAGAAAGGGAAGGAATCTAGCAGCCAGGGGAGAGCAGGTGTTGGTGACTGGAAGGAGAGGAAGAAAGAGGAGGAAGGAAGACGGGCTTCTGGTGGAAGGCCCACAGTCGAGAAGGGCCGACGAGTGCCCCAATCTCAGCATCGGAAGAGAGGAGAAGTAGTCCGCTGCCAAGGTTTTGCCCAACCAAAGAGAGAGAGGAGAGGAAGGGAGTCCGATAGTAGGAAAAAAGAAGAGAGATAGAGGAGCAAGAGGAGAGAAAGAGAGAAAGAAGGGCTCGGATAGGGACAGAAAGTGGGGGGCTTGATCAATGGAGGAAGTTTCTAGCTGAGGAAGAAGAGATCCTCATGGTTGCAAGAAGGGAGAAAAGAGAAAGGGGGAGGAATGGGGGCCCAACCAGAGGTGAAAAGGGAGACCAGAGAAGTCAGTCGTAGATTTTGGTGAGGAAGGCAGGCGACACCCTGCAAAGGTCCAGCGGCAAAGGGAGCAAAAAGAGGGTGATGGGCTCATCGGGGGAGGGTCTCCAGAATAGCCAGCTCCTAGCCTGAGATGTCCTTGCCATCTCATGAGAACATATGGTGGAGAGAAAGAAAGTGAGGATGGGGGAAGAGCGGTGATAAGTACATTAAATATATCTATAAAAGCATCGATTTGTAAATTAATTCATCTTTATTCTTTAAAAATTGATGCTTCTATTTATCTTTTACAGGAAAGATGATCGTCAATTCAAAGAGCTCAATTCATAGGCTAAAAAGACTCAAATTGAAAGCAAATCAGACTCAAAATGGATCCCAAAAAGAGACCCAAAGATAGCCCCAATCAAGCCAAATTTCTATTCAAATTGGGCTCAAAACGGAACCCAAATTAACCCAAAATCAATCCAAAAGACCACTTGGTGTATCGTGGATTGACCAAGTGGTCCACAGAAACAAGGCGTAGTCCACATCATAGTTTCATCAGTCCATGTCGTGGTGCAGGGGAGGGCAGAAGGTTTTTGTTCCATCGGACTGTTGAGAAGGATCCACACACCTGATCAATAGCCAAGAATGCTCCTTCCCATATACTTCGGTGGTGACCCACTAAGTTGGTGCGATCGGATGGCTGGAACCTGTGTCGGCTGGGAGAGCTAAAGATCGAAGTGATTTTGCACCATTTGATGGCCCAGAATAAATCCTAAGCACAATCGGACAACCAACATGATTTCTGACTTGATAAAGGCATTGTTTTGGCACGATCTAGGATGTTTAAACGAGATTGGATGACTAGAAGATTGAGTTTTCGCCTAGGCATGTTTGGGATGTGGGATGGAGAAGTTTAATATGGCCAGGAGTCCTAATACATAAGGAATAAAGAGACAAGGTATAGCCATGACCTGGGGGGCTATGAAGGCTATAAAAAGAGGTCCACGGAGAAGAGAAAAATAGAATAGAAAATTAGGAGAAAATTATGAGAAAAAAAGAGAGAGGAAGAGAGAAAAGTTGCAAGAGTTTGAAGTTTTGAGAGAGAGTTTTATGATGGCATAAGGAGGTTTTGCTGCATCTTCTTCTTCAAGTTCTTCTTCAACCCTTCAAAAAGATGGAGCTTTTGGTGGCAAGCAAAATCCAATCTATGAGCAGCTAAATCCTTCGTCTTCAAGAGAGTAGATGAAATCCTTCATTCCAGATTTATATTTTATTTTTTGATCTTATTGTGTATTTTTTTTTTTATGAAATCAACTACTTGAACATTGTAAGGCTTTTTCTTTTGAATAATATGGAATATTTTGCAAACATAAATAGTTTCTATGATTTTATTCATGTGTTCAAGTAGTAGTTTTTATTATTTCATGAGATAGATTTTTAAATAGTTTATGACTATGTAGAGATGAGTCGTTATCTAAGAATATAATTCGTGCTCAGTGAGATAAGCTATGCTCAAAATTTAATCATAAATTTATCTTTTTCCAATTACTAAGACTTGTAGTTTTTAGTGATCTAGATTATTTTAATTAAAATATAAATCTATGATTAAAGAATGGATTCAAAAACTTGAGGTACTTTTTTCTACTTGATTTTTCTCAACTTTATTTCTGTCAAACTTGTTTCTTTTATCTTTTCAAAATCCTAAAATTTTAATTCTTCACTTTATTTTTTAATTTGAACATAACTCAGTCATTTGATTCTTGAGGATATGATTTTGACTCACCCTATTTATATAGTTTGAGTTAAGATTTATTTTTGACCATCCATAACAGCGATCAAATTTTGGCACCATTGCCGGAGATCATTGACATGACTGTTTCACATTAAAAAAAATTTGCTTGGACATCTTGTTTTATTGTATTGCATCTTCATAACACATCTTAAGGACATAAATCCTAAATAAGATAAGGTAAAAATTTTATCACCATTCTTTAGCCCACAATTCACCATCCTTGCATGTTGCATAAATCCTAACTTTAATTAAAATCAATTAGATATTAGCCCCTAAGGAACTCGAGCTTAATAGGACAAGTGACCCCAAAAGTTAAATCAGATCGGGCCTAGTTGATCAGTTGGTGTCTAGAAAAGTAGTTCAAAAACTATATTTTGAAGAAAATTAGTTATTTAATTGATTCTATTTTTTGATCCGACCAACTTAGTTGGTGTCTAAGTAATGGAGAAAACCCCACTAATCTGATACTTATCTGACCAATTGGTTGGTTAGGTTCACACTTGGAGTACTTGACGGTGTACTTGAAACAGTTAGGAGCTATCTAGATCTAGAATCATTGTTAGCTAGGATTGATTGTTTAACTTGATTGCAATTAACATCAAACATTAATTAATTTTTCTCTCTCATAGATTTAGGACTCTTTAAGTTCTCATCTTTAGAATTTTCTTCTCTTTTTCTCTTTTTATCTTCTCTTATCTTCTTCAAAAACATATTTTAAAAAAAAATTGAATTTTTTTACTGTATGCTTAGTCATCGATCTTTACAAATAGAATTGGAACCATTAGATCAAAAAATTGAAAAGACCCTAAGAATAATTCGATCTAGGAATATGGCTGAACCAGATGAACCCAACTCTCCTTATCAATTGAAAGAGTATTTCACTCTGTCCTCATATATATATTCTCCTTGTATTCAAGTGCCCTCTGAGAGACTTCCTAATATGAGATAAAGTCTAGTGTTATTCAAATGCTACTATCTTTCTATGGACTTAATTAGTAATGAGGACCCATACAAACATCTTGATGAATTTTTTGAGATATGCTCCATTGTCAAAATTCAGAATTTCTCTGATGATGCCGTTAGGTTAAAATTATTCCCGTTCTTCCTTAAAGATAAGGCCAAGTATTGGCTAAACTCTTTAGATTCGATAACCATTTCAACATGAAACCAACTTCAAAGAGAATTTCTCAAAAAGTCCTTCCCCATAGGAAAGACAAATCAGATTAGAAAAGCCATTACCAATTTTTTTCAGATAGATGGAAAAATATTCCAAGAGACTTGTGAGAGACTCAAAGACCTAATCCATAAATATCCACACCACACCGTACGTAAATGGCAACTAATCTAGTGCTTTTATGATGGTCTATCGAAAAAGCACTAGCAGATGGTTGATGCTTTATGTGGAGGAATATTTATGCTCAAAAATGAACATGAGGCCTTGCAACTATTTGAGATCCTTAACGAAAACTCCATACACCACATGTCCGCCGCCCATAAAGACTCACCCATGTATGAACCCAATAGAGTTAGAATCTATGAGGATGGAAACTCCATAGATATCCATAATAAGGTAGAAGAGTTGTCTCAGAAAATTGACTGTCTATTAAATAATAGATACTCTCCTGCCTCGTCTTTACATGTGTATAACATATGTTTGAGTTCCACCCACCTGGTTAGTGAATGTCCAGCCACATATCGATCGTAAGAGTTTACGCATGAGCAAACTTACCGAGCACAAACCCAGACTGCTCATCACAATTCTTTTGCTAACACCTATAATTTGGGTTGGAAAAACCATCCAATTTTTTCTTGGACACTACAATCAGTGTCTAATCATGAACCTAGCTATCTGAAAGAAACTTATACAGCGTACCAATATCAAAATGTTTAGTAATTCTCTCTAAGTGCCTATAATTCAACATTTGAAGAGAAAGTATTACATATGTTAGAAGGGCTAGAAATGAACATCCAGATCCTCCACTCCCACACTAAGTCTATAGCCAAGCTAGAGATCCAAATTGATCAACTAGCTACTACATTCAATAAGAGGGAGGAAGAAAAGTTATTTAGTCAGCCCAAAAGTGATCCAAATGGGCAATATATGGCTAAGAGCTCCAATGCCCATGAAATCTTTCTAGAGTATGTATACCCAAGCGATGATACTTAGAAGTGGAAAGGTCATAGAATAGCCTAATACACAAACTAAAAATTGCTTTGAGATGGATATTCCTAAAAATGTAATAAAGAAAGCTACTCCTAGAATTATTTCATAAGGCCCAATGCATATACGTTGGGATCCTTTTAGAATGGATAATTTTGACCTAGAGGGGTATATTGAAAATATGAACACATTATTACAGCCATCTAATTTTAGCATCATTCCCCCATGGGCTGAGAAATATGAATCAATATCTGTTCCAATAGCTTCCTCTCTAGAATCACCACCTTCTCTAGAACTGAAGTCGCCCTTGGTCACACTTGAGTATGTATTTTTAAAATCAAGTGACATCCTTCCAGTACCCATTGCATCAGACTCAACTCCTAACATAAAAACTCAATTCATGAGTATCTTAGAAGAACAAATAGGAAAAATTCTTAACGAACAAGGGTCTAAGAATGGGATCGTAAACTATCTTCCTGAAATTGACAATAAAATACTAAAATTTATCAATAATAGGATCACATGCCATCTTCCTAAAATTAAAAATTTAAAATCATTGAAATTTATCAATTCAATATTTGACATAGGATAGGCAGAATTATGAGTCTGATTGAAGACTTTAAACTTAGTACTTTTTAAAAGATAATCAAATTTTTTTATTTTAATTTTTTTTTTTATTTTAGGTTACCTTTAAAACACAAATTGATCAAGAAATAAATTGCTCGATAGATTTCTGACAAATACCTATTGAGCCAAAAGCATGTTCCTCTCAGGTGATGTCTCTCATTTTCCTTTTCTGTTTATCTATGATACTCTATTTCTCTCCTCCATTGAGGACAATGTTGTTTAAGTTAGAGGGGAGAATAACTAATTTAATGGAGTCCTCGAGTATGGTCAGAAATAATTAGTTTTGTGTATCCAAATTTTATCTCGATTTGAAGTGAATTAGAGATCCTAATCAATGAATGATTAACGGTCTAGATAATTTTAGAGATATTGAGGATCAAATTATTAAGAAAATCTAATGAATGGTAGAGTTTAGACTAGACCAAATTTTTGAGTGACTCCAGAATCTTCTTCCTACCTATCTTAATGAAAAATTTGCCTCATGAGAGTATGGATAGAAAGGTCGAGGAATGCAAAAGTCTCCCTTAAAATTTTTAAAATTTCAAAAAAAAAAAGATCTAGCATTGTCTCATTGGGTAACTGGGGCTCTTCTTCTAAGTAAGCATTGTAGTTCACGTCAAAAGGTAGGGTTGCCAAGAGATCTGTTATAGAGTCAGTCTCACCTCGTAGCTTTTTTTGAACTTAAATCAATAAGTCTGAGGGGTGTTCTACATCTAATATCCTAAAACTAACTGGTTTGGGAGTCATTGGCCAAAAGCTTGCTACAAGGATCAGCTAGAAGGCTCAAAAGGCTAAGATATTACATTAGATTCTTTTTTTTTTTAAAAATAGATAATAAGGGGACAAATTGTAAGAAGCCAATAAATCCAGCTCGTATCAAGTTAGAAGACCTAAAGAGTAAAGTAGGGAGTTGGCAAAAGAAAAACTCTAAAAATTTTTATGGGCTTCACTCAACCACTAACTGGTTTGAATTAATAATCTAATGAAGTACCTCTTTAATGGTCTGGCCGGATATCTGCTATCTTTAAGATTGCCTAAGATGACTTTTAATTCAAGGATGAGTTGGTACACATTGCTAATTTATCTATTTTACTTGAGGATGAGCAAAGTTCAAGTTGAGAGGTATGATAAGTACATTAAATATATCCATAAAAGCATCGATTTGTAAATTAATTCATCTTTATTCTTTAAAAATTGATGCTTCTATTTATCTTTTACCGAAAAGATGATCATCAATGCAAAGAGCTCGATTCACAGGTTAAAAAGACTCGAATTGAGAGTAAATTAGGCTCAAAATGGATCCCAAAAAGAAACCCAAAGGTAAGCCAAATCAAGCCAAATTTCTATTCAAATTGGGCTTAAAACAAAACCCAAATTGATCTAAAATTAACCCAAAAGATCGCTTGGTCTACCATGGACCGACCGGTCAGTCCACAGAAATGGGGTACGATCCACAGCATAATTTTGTCAGTTCACATAACGGTGCAGGGGAGGGCGGAAGGATTTTGCGCCATTGGATGGCTAGAGGGTCCACACACCTGATCAATGGCCAAGAATGCTCCTTCCCATATACTTTGGTGGTGGCCCAATAACTTGGCACGATCAGATGGCTGGAACCTATGTCGGCTGGAAGAGCTGAAGATTGAAGTGATTTTGCACCATCCGATGGCCCAGAACAAATCTTAAGCATGATCGAATGGCCAGCATGATTTCTGACCTGATAAAGGCATTGTTTTGATGTGATCTAGGATGTTTAAATGAGATTGGATGGTCAGAAGATTGGGTTTTTTCTTGGATGCATTTGGGACGCAAGATGAAGAAGTTTAACATGGCCAGGAGTCCTAATACATGAGGAATATAGAGACAAGGTACGGCCATGACTTTGGGGCCTATAAAGGCTATAAAAAAGGGTCCAGGGAGGAGAAAAATAGAATAGAAAATTGAGAGAAAATTATGGAGAAAAAAAGAGAGAGGGAAGTTGCCAGAGTTTGGAGTTTTGGGAGAGAATTTTGTGATAGCATAAGGAGATTCTGCTGCATCTTGTTCAAATTCTTCTTCAACCTTTCAAGAAGATGGAGCTTTTGATAGCGAGCGAGATCTAATCCATAAGTAGCTAAACCCTTCATCTTCAAGAAAGTAGATGAAGTCCTTCAATCTAGATTTATATTTTATTTTTTGATTTTATTATATATATTTTTTATTATGCAATCAACTACTTGAATATTGTAAGATTTTTTTTTGAATAATATTGAATAATTTTGCAAACATGAATAGTTTCTGTGATTTTATTCATATGTTTAAGTAGTAGTTTTTATTATTTTATAATATAAATTTTTGAATAGTTTATGACTACGTAGAGACGAGTCGTGATCTAAGGATATGATTCATGCTTAGCAAGATAAGCTATGCTCGAAATTTAATCATAAATTTATCTTTTTTCAATTACTAAGACTTAAGTTTTTAGTGATCTAGATTGCTTTAATTAAAATTGTTGGTGCAGAATTCCACCGACGTCGGAGAAGCTGGAGTCGAGATGACCGCGGCCACCGTTGGAACCTGCAAGGAAAGTCTAAATCAGAGTTGGGGGTGCTCCGGCAAGACCCTTCGATGCTCAAGTCAGTATTCTGCTTCAACAAAAATGAAATGCTCGAATGAGATTTTGGCAGAGTTTCGAGATAGAATTTAGAGCTTAGAGAAGAACGTTTCTGGGGGTCTTTTTTTATAGACGGAGAGCATAACTGATTGACAGTGACGTCTGTAACCACCTAATAGTGGGCCATTCAGGGCCACGCGGAGTTTGTTACAGAGAATAGTGGTGTCAGGGGGCCGTTCAGAGCCACATAGAGTTTATTACGGAGAGTGGAGTGGTGTCCGTTATCGCAACTTGCCAGAGAGTGGTAGAACCACACGAAATCCGTTACAGAGAGTGGAGTAAGGTAGTGGCCATTATCGTGACTTGCCAGAGAGTTTGGATCTGTCGGCTGAAGCTCGACTGGGACGTCTGATGGAGCAGAATGGCTCTCTGTCTCGTCAATCCAGGAGAAGCTCGGATGTTTTCGATATTACTGACGGATCTACTGTTGTTGGGTGCCTAGAGCGCTGATGCTGCAGGCGGGAGTCATCTACTGTAGAAGCTCGGATGGAGACTTTTTGTTGGAGAAGTCTGGATGGCGTTGTTGAAGTCCGGCTGACGCTATTGAAGGTTGATGGCTGGAGAGGTACGGCAGACACCGGAGGTGGTCGGCCATTATAGAAATCTAGCTGCTGGAGCCCATTTGTTATAGAAGTTCATCCAAAATTCATCCACTATAGAAGTTCAGACGGAGTCTGGTTCTTGTAGAAGGCTGAGAGGAGGCCGCTTATTGTAGAAGCTCGATCGAAGATCGATGGTCATGGAAGCTCGGATGGAGATTTCTTATTGTAGAAGCTCAAAGTAGTGACCTGACTGGTGGAGCCTATCCCGTTGTAGAAGCTCATCTGGGATCCATCCACTGTAGGAGCTCGGTTGGGATTCAGTTATGAAGAATCTCAGCTGAAGTCTGCCTGTAATAGAAGTTCAGAAGGAATTCGTTTACAGTAGAGGTTCTGATGGAATTCGCTTACAGTAGAGATCCGTAGTAGATCGCCTACAGTAGAAGTTTGGAGTAGAGATTCGGTTGGTGGAGCCCTTTTGTTGTCAAAATTCGTCTAGGATCCATCCACTGTAGGAGTTCGGTTGAAATCTGATTCTCATAGGAGCTCGGATGGAATCCGAAAGGTGGTCAACCGTCGTAGAAATGTGGATGGAGTCTGGTTACTATAGAAATCCCATTGTCGGAGAAGCTCGGACATTGACGAAGTCTGGAAGGAGTTTGGAGTAGAGTCATCCATGACCGAAAGAAGTCTGGAAGGGATTCGGAGAATAGTCGATCACTGTAGAAAATCGACTGATAGCGGAGTTCAGAGGGCGTTTGGAGCAATCCGGTAGATGAATGGAGAAGCTCATGATTGGAGAAGTTCGGATGGTATTATGGAAGCTCGGACGGTCGAGGGAGTTCGGAAAGATGCCACACAAGGTTGGAAGCTGGAAAAGTCCTGGAAGGGTCGGTCTTTTGCAAACTTCAACTGGGGATATTTTATACCCAACACCAGTCCCCCTACTTTCAAATTCAAGCTTCGAATGAAGAAAGTACAGAAAAATTTTTATAGCCAAAGTTGCCTCCCTCGATTTTCGTATCCGATTATTTCCAGATATTTTGGCATTTAGCACGTTGGTACTAGAGCCCTTTCAAATCGAGGTGACCCAAAAAGATTTTTTTGAAATTCTCGCTGGAGCGCTATCCTAGGTGCGGTGCAATAATGATTTTATCAGTTGTCGGCCACTTTCAGCCGCCTGTCACGGTGAGTGGGCCATGCGGTGGTTATAGATCGGCCAGAGGAGACTTGCAGTCATTATTACACCGGACCCCATAGCCTATTTAAACCTGCCTCCCTCCTTTAGGGATCTCACTTTGTACTAGAGTTTATTTGGTTCCTCCTCCTTCCTGAGAGTTTCGTTCTTCCTCAGCATCCTCCTCGACCTTAGGCATTCTTCAAGTTGTCCCCATCTCTGCATCTTTCAGACCAGCCTAGGTTAGCTCCAGAACTCTCCCTTTTTTTGTGGCTCTGTTTCTAAACTGTGCCGATCTTCCTTCGTTGCAGATATGGGCACGGACACGGCTCGGATGTTGGCCAAGAGACTCAAGGCCCACAAGAGGGAAGGCGCTGTGACTTTCGGATCGACGAAGAAGGTGAGGCTAGAAGAGACAGATCCGATCGTGCTTCGCCTTGATCGCCCAGAGCCCGTGCTTGTGGTACATCTTCAACTGCGAGTACTTTTCGATCCCACGGAAGGGGGAAGCAAAAGAGGGACTGGAAGAAGAAGTCAGGTACTTAAAGCAATCCTCGATGATGGCTGGAATCGAGAGTTCGAAGTCTGATGATATCGAGCTTCCTTGGAGCTTTTTTGCCTTTTATTCTATGTATTCCTTTCTTTTTTTGTTGCCTTTTTTTTTTGGCCTTCAAAGGCTTTGTAACGCGCACTTTACTAATGAAATGAAAAAAAAAATTTATTACCTTGTCCCTTCTTGTATTAAGTTATCGTTTACCGAACTTCTTTTGTCTTCCATCTTGTTCGACGTCGGCGTTGTTTGTAATTCCTCATCTATTCTTGCTTTGAGTCGTCGTTTACCGAACTTCTTTTGTCTTTTATCTTATTCGATGTTGACATTGTTTGAAGATTTCTGATCGTCGTCGTGTTGATTTGCCCTTTTTGTTCATGATCGTAGGTCTTTTCGAGGCCATTTGAGTTTGACGCTTCCTCTCGGTGCTCGAGCTTGGAGGTCCGAACTTCTCGTTACCTTGAAGAAGTCATTTTTTTCTCAGCCTGTGTTGAGTTTCCTCTTAGAGATTGAGAGTTTTTGATAAGAGTCTCCTTCCTCGTTGAGATGAGGTCCCTTGTATCTTTGATGTAATTTATTTTTCACTTATCACTGGTGTAGTTCGTCGCTTTCCCTTTTCATCTCCCCTCCTTTTTTTGTGTTCGAGTGAGGGTTTTTCCTCTGCTCTTAACGAGATTGTGAGAGTGTAGAGGAGCCATTGAGGAGGCTTTCTCCCTCATCCGATCTTGATCGATCGGATCTTCGTTTGTGTCAGGATGAGATTCTCCTCCTATTTCCGACACAGTCAATTTCAGCCCATGTTAGGACAAGATTCTCCTCCTGTTCCTAACAGGGCTGTGGGGGCATATAAGGGCCGTTGCAAGGGCCTCTCCCCTCATCCAGTCTCTAGATAATCGAGCCTTCAACTTTGCTCATGTTCGGACAAGGTTCTCCTCCTGTTCCTAACATGGCTGTGGAGGCACATAAGGACCATTGTAAGGGCCTCTCCCCCCATCCGATCTTTAAGTAACTGGATCTTCAATTTTGCTCATGTTAGGATGAGGTTCTCCTTCTGTTCCTAACATGGCTGTGGGGGCACATAAGGGCCGTTGTAAGGACTTCTCCCCCCATCCGATCTTTAAATAATCGAGCCTTCGACTTTGCTCATGTTAGGATGAGGTTCTCTTTCTGTTCCTAACATGGCTGTGGAAACACATAAGAGTCGTTGTAAGGGCCTCTCCCCCCATCTAATCTTTAAGTAACCGGACCTTCGACTTTGCTCATGTTAGGATGAGGTTCTCCTCCTGTTCCTAACATGACTGTGGAGGCACATAAGGGCCGTTGTAAGAGCCTCTCCCCCCATCCGGTCTTTAAGTAACTGAGCCTTTGACTTTGCTCATGTTAGGACGAGGTCCTCCTCCAGTTCCTAACACGCTTAGTTTCGATTATCGGAAGGAGCTACTCCTTGTCGTTTTGAGCTCATGCCAAAAGAAAAGATATGCAAATATGAAAGAAACTTTTATTTAAGGCAAAGTTATTGGTAATACATTCATAGATTTTTTGAGTTCCATAGTCGCGGAAGGTCTGCTCCTTCGAGCTCTTTCAAATAGTATGTTCTGGGCCGAACCACCTCCCTGACTTCATACGGGCCTTTCCAGTTAGGGGCGAGTTTTCTTTGATTCTGAGGTTGTGAGACAGCGGCTCGCCGAAGTACTAAATCTCCCACTCTGAAGGCCTTGCTCTTGACCCGGGAGTTGTAGTAGCGGGCCACTTTCTGCCTGTAGATGGCCATCCGAACTTGAGCTATCTCCCACTTTTCTTCTAATAAGTCGAGATTGGCTTTGAGATCCTGTGAGTTGCGCTGCTCGTCGAATGCCACAACTCACACCGACGGGAGTTTGAGTTCGATCGGGATCATGGCTTCTATTTCGAAGGCTAAGGTAAAGGGGGTCTCCCCTGTGGGCAGTCTTTGGGTAGTTTGATATGCCCACAATACATGATAAAGCTCATCTGCCCAAGTTTTCTTTGCTCTTTCAAGTCTCGCCTTGATCTCTTGCAGCAGAGTCCTGTTAGTAACCTCGGCTTCACCGTTTGCTTGCGGATGAGCTACTGACGTGAAGTTGTGAGAAATGTTTAGGTCCTCACAAAATTCAGCAAACTTTGCCCCAGCAAATTATCATCCATTATCAGTAATGAGAGTTCTGGATAGGCCGAACCTACAGACAATTGACTTTCAAACGAAGTCCTGCACCTTAGCTTCTGTAATTTTTGTCAAATGTTCAGCTTCGACCCACTTGGTGAAGTAGTCAATTGCCACCAGGAGGAACTTTCGCTGCCCGGATGTCATGAAAAAAGGTCCGAGGATATCCATCCCCCATTGTGCAAACGGCCATGGGGCACTCAAGGGTATAAGTTTGGAGGCAGGTTGCCTTTGAATATTTGCATATCTCTGACATCGATCACACCTTCTGACATATTCGATGGAGTCGTGGTACATGGTAGACCAGTAATAGCCTTGTCGGAGAACCTTGTGGGATAAAGATCTAGCCCCCAGGTGACTTTCACATACTCCCTCATGTACCTCCCGCAAGGCGAAGTCGGCCTCAGAAGGCCGGAGACATTTCAAAAGGGGCAAAGAGTATGACCTCTTGTACAACTTGCCTTCATAAAGAATATATCGGGAGGCCTGGTTCCTAAGCTTTCGAGCTTCTTTTGCATCAGGAGGAAGAACCCCATCCTTGAGGTATGCAACCAGTGGGTCAATCCAACTGGGTTCATGGTTGATCTCCATCATAAGTTGCGGTTCTCCCGTACTTGGGTACTTCAGAACCTCGAAGAAGACTTCCTTGGGCAGTTCAGCCGGAGCCAGTGTAGCCAACTTGGAGAGAAGGTCGGCCTTGATATTTTCAGCTCTTGGAATCTGCTTGATGTCAAAGCTACCAAAGGCAGGGACGATCTCTTTCACCTTTTCGAGATACTTGACCATACTATCCTCCCGAGCTTCATAGTTTCCACTGACTTGTCCCACCACCAATTGGGAGTCACTGTAGACTTGGAGCCGATCTACTTCTAACTCTTTGACGATCCTCAATTCTGCAATCAGAGCTTCATATTCTGCTCTATTATTTATCGCAGAAAATTCGAAGTGCAGTACGTACTCCGAAATAATTCCTTCTGGGTTAACTAATATCAGGCCCGCACCTGTGCCTGACATGTTGGAGGAACCGTCCACGTAGAGAGCCCAAAAACCATCAGGGTGATCCATTCTTTCTTCAGGGGAATTCAACTGGAGCCCTGAGTTGTCGGCTTCACCTTGTTCAAGTTTGATCTCTTCTGAAATAGTGCACTCCACTATGAAGTCTGCTAATATCTGGGCTTTAATCACCAGTCGAGGTTGATAGTTGATGTCGAATTCTGTGAGCTCGACTGTCCATTTCGTTATCCTTCCGGAAGCATCCGCTCGATGCAGAACCACCTTGATCGGCTGGTCGGTGAGCAGTGTTATGGTGTGCCCTTGAAAGTAAGGTCGGAGCCTTCGAACTGCAATCAACATGGCGTAGGTTAGTTTCTCTAACTTAGTATACCTGATTTCGATGTCTCTCAATACTCGACTAATGTAGTAGATCGGCCATTGAACTTTTCCTTCTTCCTTAACCAGGACTGCTGCGAGAGCCACAGGGGAGACCGCCAGGTACAGGAATAACTCCTCTCCAGGTTCGAGCTTTGCCAACAGCGGGGGTGAGTCGAGGTAGCTCTTTAATTTTTTGAATGCTTGCTGACATTCAGTGGTCCAACGAAAGTCTTCGGCTACTTGAGGGTCTGAAAAAAAGGCAGGCATCGCTCGACCGACCTTGAGACGAAGCGATTCAGAGTTGCTATTCTCTCAGTAAGACGTTGAACTTCCTTTATTGACTTCGGGATGGTCACTTTCTGGATGGCACAAATCTTTTTCGAATTTGCCTCGATCCCGTGCTCCGACACCATGAAGCCCAAGAATTTTTTTGAGGTTACTCCAAAAGTGCACTTGGTCGGATTCAGCTTCATCTTATATTTTTGGAGGGCGCTGAAGGTCTCCTCAAGGTCAGTGATGTGGTTCTTTGTGGATTTGTTTTTTACAAGCATATCGTCCATGTAGACCTCCATGTTGCGGCCGATCTACTCTTTGAAGATCTTGTTCACCAGCCATTGGTAGGTCACCCCTGTATTTTTAAGGCCAAAAGGCATGACCCTGTAACAATAAAGACCATGGTTAGTAATAAAAGCACTTTTTTCTTCAACCTCTGGTGCCATCCTGATTTAATTGTAGCCGAAAAATGCATCCATGAAAGTGAGAAGCTCATGGCCCGAGGTTGCATCCACTAATTGATCAATTCTGGGCAGAGGGTAACCATCCTTCGGACAGGCTTTATTTAGCTTTTTGAAGTCTATACACATCCTCCACCTGCCGTTCGCCTTTTTGATGAGAACCACATTGGAGACCCAGTTCGGGTAGTTGACTTCTCGGATGAATCCGGCCTTCAGGAGTTTATCAACTTCCTCAGCTATTGCCACTTGCCTTTTCGGTGCATAACTTCAGATTTTTTCTTTCGTCGGTCGATGTTTGGGATCAACAGTCAGACGGTGCTCCATGACTCCCGCATCAATCCCGGACATGTCCGTCGGGACCCAAGCGAAAACATCCGTATTCTTTTGTAGAAAACTAATGAGCTGTGTCTGTACCTCTTCTCCTAGGTTAGAGCCAATCTTTACCACATGCTTCTCATTCCCATCGTTCAAAGGAATTAAGACAAGATCTTCAATTGGCTCACCCCATTCTTCAGCAAGGTCATCGCGAGTGTCCAATCCATCAACTGGATAGGGGTCGAACTATCTCTTTCTCTGAAGGGCTATGTTGTAGCAGTGTCTTGCCAGGGCTTGATCTCCTCTGACCTCTCCGACTTCTTGGCTAGTAGGAAATTTCAGCTTCAAGTGGTAGGTCGACACCACAGCTCGGAGGGCGTTGAGGCCGGGTTGGCCGAGTATTGCGTTGTAGGCAGACGGCACCCTTACTACCAGAAAATCCACCTGCACTCTTGATTGCTTTGGGTACTGGCCTGCAATCATGGTTAAAGTTATTACCCCTTCTACTGGCACAGCATCGCCAGTGAACCCTACCAACGAGGAGTTTATCGGCCCTAATCGACTATCCAGAATGGATATTTTCGAGAATACATCATAAAACAGAATGTCGGCCGAACTTTCACTGTCAACAAGAATACGGCGTACATCATAGTCAGCAATATTTAAAGAAACTACAACCGTATCATTATGTGAGAATTGAATCTCTCGGGCATCTTCTTCAGTAAAGGTTATAGACTCTTCCATCCTTTGCCGCTTGGGCGGTACAGTCGATCCACTGGCTACTCCTCGTCGGGGTCCTCCAGAGATGGTGTTGACGATCCCGGTTGGAGGCTGATCTTCAGGCTGTTCCTCCCTCCTTGGCGGCTCTGGCCTTGGTTGGGCCCTCGATCGGTCCTCCCTACCTTCAGATCGGCGTCAGATGAATCTGTCAAGCTGACCTCATCTGATGAGCTCCTCGATCCGTCGGTTCGTTTCTTGGAGTCTTTAATCCAAGAGGTCCTCTCGGCTGTGAGTCTCGAGGGTCTTCTGGTAGAACGGAGGTAGAGACCCTCCGGGGGTGGAATCATGATCAGATGGAGGGCTCTCTGCCTTCTGCTACCCTTTTTCGGAGAAGACAGGGCGACTTGCCCAAGTGGCCCACCCAGTCGTCGGATTCTGGAACTCCGACGATGCTCTTTCCAATCGCACTGATGCCTGCGGCTGCTGCTGCATGGCCTGTGCATTCCAGCTTCTCTGCCTACAAGCCCGGGGAGGAGTCTGGACATGCTTGTGTCCGAAGGGAGTTCGAGAACATGGCCGAGTTTCACTTGGCCCTTTTTCAACTGCGGGCTTGCTGGAGTCTCCCGCCTGCTGCTCCTTCACGGCCTCCTCATCCTTCATCTTGAAGGTTTCTTCTGTTCGGGCATATCCTTCAGCCCGAGCCAGCAAATCAGCAAAGTCCCTGGGATATTTTTTTTTCAAAAAAAATAGAAGATCATTCTTTTGAAGACCGCCCTTCAGGGCGGCCATCACGATCGATTGGTCCAAGTTTCGGACCTCCAACGTGGCGATGTTAAAATGGTTGACGTAAGCTCGGATGGATTCTCCCTCTTTTTGCTTGATGTTGATGAGAGACTCCGAATCTCTCTAGGGACGTCGGCTGCTGACGAAATGAGCAACGAACTGGTGGCTCATCTGATCAAAGAAGAAGATAGTACCTGACTTCAGTGTCGAGTACCAATTTTTTGCTGCTCCCTTCAAGGTAGATGGGAAAGCTCAGCACAGGATGACATCTGGCGCACCATGAAGCAGCATCATTGTCCGAAAGGCTTCCAGGTGGTCAACTGGATCTGAGGTCCCATCGTAGCTCTCGAATTGGAGGAGCTTGAAGTTCGACGGGATTGGCTCCTGCATGATCATTTGAGAGAAAGAAGGATCAGTATAGATGTCCTCACTGTAAGTAGTGGGAGCATGGCGGAGCTCTTCGATCTATCGGTTCATCTCTCAAAATCTTTGATCCAGGAGGTCCTCTCGACTGCGAGTCTCGAGGGTCTTCTGGTGGAACGGAGGTAGAGACTCTCTGGGGGTGGAATCATGATCGGATGGTGGGCTCTTCGCCTTCTGCTTCCTCTTTTCGGGGAAGATGGGGCGACTTGCCCAAGTGGCCCGCCCGATCGCTGGATTCTGATACTCCGGCGATGCTCTTTCCAACTGTACTGATGCCTGCGGCTGCTGCTGCATGGTCTGCACTACTTCGGTGAGGCCTCTGACCTGCTGAACCAGCAAGTCGAACTGCTCCATGCCGATTACCGTTGCCGGAGGAGGAGGAGCCTAGAAAACTGAAGATGAGGTCAGAGCTTGCGAAGCTCGCTGAGATCTGGCTGCGGAGGCCGTGGATCGTCTGGTGGATGCCTTTCGAGGAGGCATCAGGTGGAGATCTGATAGGAGAAAGAGAAAAAGATGTCGGAGAAGATGACTGGAGACAGTCCCGTTGAGCACTCCTTTAAGAACAAGGGTACTGCAAAGATACGCCCCCTTCCTCTAGCGCCAATTCTATTGGTGCAGAATTCCATCGACGTCAGAGAAGCTGGAGTTGAGATGATCGTGGCCGCCGTCGGGACCTACAAGGGAAGTCTAAACTGGAGTTAGAGGTGCTCTGGCAAGACCCTCCGATGCTCAAGTCAGTACTCTGCTTTAACAGAAATGGAGTGCTCAAATGGGATTTTGACAGAGTTTCGAGATAGAGTTTAGAGCTTAGAGAAGAACGTATCTGAGGATCCCTTTTTATAGACGGAGAGCATAACTGATTGACAGCGATGTCTGTAACCATCTGGTAGTGGGCCGTTCAGGGCCACGCGGAGTTTGTTACAGAGAGTAATGGCATCAGGGGGCCGTTCAGGGCCATGTGGAGTTTGTTACAGAGAGTAGAGTAGTGTCCGTTGTCGTGACTTGCCAGAGAGTGGTGGAACCATGCGAAATCTGTTACAGAGAGTGGAGTAGGGTAGTGGCCATTGTCGTGACTTGCCAGAGAGTTCGGATCTGTCGGCTAAAGCTTGGCTGGGATGTTTGATGGAGCGGAATGGCTCTCTATCTCGTCAATCCAGGAGAAGCTCGGATGTTTTTGAGGTTGCTGACGGATCTACTATTGTTGGGTGCCTAGAGCACTGATGCTGCAGGCGGGAGTCATCTGCTGTAGAAGCTCGAATGGAGACTTTTTGTTGGGGAAGTCTGGATGGCGTTGTTGAAGTCTGGCTGACGCTATTGAAGGTTGATGGCTGGGGAGGTACGACAGACATCGAAGATGATCGACCGTTGTAGAAATCCAGCTACTGGAGCCCATTTGTTATAGAAGTTCGTCCGAAATCCATCCGCTATGGAAGTTCAGACGGAGTCTGATTCTTGTAGAAGGCTGAGAGGAGGCCGCTTATTGTAGAAGCTCGATCGAAGATCGATTGTCATGGAAGTTCGGATGGAGATTTCTTATGGTAAAAGCTCAGAGTAGTGACCTGACTAGTGGAGCCTGTCCCGTTGTAGAAGATCGTCTGGGATCCATCCACTGTAGGAGCTCGACTGGGATCCGGCTATGAAGAAGCTCGGCTGAAGTCCGCCTATAATAGAAGTTCGGAAGGAATTCATTTACAGTAGAGGCTCGGATGGAATTCACTTACAGTAGAGATCCAGAGTAGACCACCTACAGTAGAAGTTTGGAGTAGAGATCCGACTGGTGGAGCCCTTCCATTGTCGAAATTCGTCTGGGATCCATCCACTGTAGGAGTTCGGCTGAAATTCGATTCTCGTAGGAGCTCGGATGGAATTCGAAAGGTGGTCGACCATCGTAGAAACTTGGATGGAGTCTGGTTATTATAGAAATCTCATTATCGGAGAAGCTTGGATATTGATGAAGTCCGAAAGGAGTTCGGAGTAGAGTCATCTGTGGCCGGAAGAAGCCTGGAAGGGATTCAGAGAATAGTCGATCACTATAGAAAATTGACTGATAGTGGAGTTCAGAGGGCATTTGGAGCAATCCAGTAGATGAATGGAGAAGCTCATGATTGGAGAAGTTCGGATGGTATTATGGAAGCTCGGACGGTCGAGGGAGTTCGGAAAGATGCCACACAAGGTTGGAATCCGAAAAAGCCCTGGAAGGGTCGGCCTTTTGCAAACTTCGACTGGGGGTATTTTATATCCAACAAAAATATAAATATGTGATTAAAGGATGAATTCAAAAATCTAAGATACTTTCTTCTACTTGATTTTTCTCAACTTTATTTTTGTCAAACTTATTTTTTTTCTCTTTTTAAAATTTTAAAATCTTAATTCTTCACTTTATCTTTTAATTTGAATATAACTCAGTCTTTTGATCCCTAAGGATACAATTCTGACTCATCCTATTTATATAGTTTGAGTTAAGATTTATTTTTGATCTCCCACGACAATGATCAAGCAGGGGAAGAGAGAGAGGGGAGAGAGGGAGAGTGAGAGGAAGAAGGAGAAGAGAGAGGGGCCTGACAGTCGGCTAATGTTGGCTGGGCACTAGAGTAAGAGATCACCGGAGGAAGCCTCGTGCTTGAAGAGTAATGGGAGGAAAGAGTTTTCTCAGAGATTCTCTCTCTAGAAAAGATTTTAGAGCCATAATATAGTACTTGCCTCTAATTATTCTAAGTAAGAATAAGTAGTCTACTACCTAATGTACTATTGAGAAGATTGTGTCAAACAATACCAAACACAATCTAAGCAACATGGATTGGTTGAATATTAAGATTGGCATCATATTAAAGGACTTCATTATAAACATGATCCAGGTATTTACCATGGATATTCCATATAGGATTGTAGTAAGTTTGATATATTTATCTTAAATCGATTAATCTATTGTCTAATATTAAAATATGATTTATGAGATAGTATTCATATTATAATATTTCTATTTATAGATGACCAACCCTAGTGTAGTAGAAGTTGCAATATTATTTCACCAAACTATATGATTTTTGCTTTAACAAGGACTCATGTAGCATCAATTATAAGAAATTATTGCTTGGTAATCAATGAACGATCTCTAATAACTTGGGAGGCCATAATGCATCATAGTGTTAGGTTTAAATAAAGACAATTTACCATAAATATATTAAAGAAAGTTCGATTTTTGGGATATGCGTGCAGAGATCAGAATACATAGATTTTTAACTTTTAAAAATCATGAACGCAGTGAAAATTAAAACCGATCTAGATTTAAATAATTTTAAATCTATCATGTATAAAATATAGATCTAATCTATACATGTCAAGAACGTTAACATACTAAAAATAAGATGCTGAAAATTAAAATCAAATTTAAATTTAGACTTTTATCTTTGCACGGAGAAATCTTCACCATGATCCGATGGTCTGTGGTAATCTGGTGAGGTTTCTGTAGAGCCGCATATACGTCCGACCTCTATGAGTATCCATCGAGATTGATTTGATCGGATGGATTCGATCTCACCAGGGTGCTAGCTTCTTTACAGAGATCGCTCCCTAAATTATCGAATTGGCTTGATCTTTTGATTCTCTTCTCAAGAGAATCAATCAGATCAATAAGAGAACTATGAAATCAGATCAAATCTGATTTTATTTTCTACTTTTCTCTTCTAAAAAAAAAACAAAATTCACAGAAGAAGATAAGAGATCAAATCTCTTTCTTCTTTCTATCTTGTCCAACCCTTGGATTAGATCTAAGAAAGGGAGAGAAGAACTTTTTGTGTCCATCTCATAGATCAAAAAAGAGAGAAAAATTAGATTGAATCTATTTTATTCATGTCCAACTCTTGGACATCTTTGGAGGAGAGGGAGAAAGGGAACCGTCCATCTCATGGATTAAGAAAAATAAATCAGATCAATCTGATTTTAATGTCCAACTCTTGGACATATTTTTGAGGGAAGAAGAGAGAGACATGTCCAACCTTTGGACAAATAAGAGAGAGGGATAGTTATCTATTATAACAATCAACCTTCGATTATTAGAAAGAAGGGATAAGAAGAAGTGGTAGAGGGTGTCAACCACCTTGAGCACCCTTGATTTTTCTCATGCCAACACACCTTAGGCATCCCTCCATATCTCACGGATATGTCTCTCTCATCTGGGGTGTCAACCCTTGAACTTATCTCTAAGGGAGGCGCCCTTAATCCCCTCTATTTAAACCAAAAGAATTAGGATTAGTTAGGGCTTGAAGAGTCCAAGAATAATTGGACTTTAGAAAGAGTTGCGGCCCCTCCCTTTTATTTCTCCCCATCTCCATGCCAAAAGCAACGTAGAAATATTTTGGACATCTCAAAAATAGGGGAGAGTCCTTCAGTGGGTAGAACTCCTCTTTAGATTTGGTTAAGGGGTGGTTTGGGTTCAAATCCAAATCATATTTGGAGTCCAACTTAGATTAGGTTTCAACATAAATAAAGTTCAAACCCCATTAGAATAATGAAATCCAATCCAAGTCAAATTCAAATCATATCAAGTCAAATAAAATCTGATTTAAATTAACTAAGACCATATCCACATCAAACATAGCTAAAGATTAGGTCAAACCTAACCAAGATAGATTTGGATCAAGTGTTCATTAGGTCTAATCTCATTAGACTTGTGAAACCTAATTTGAGTCAAACTCAAATCAAATTAAATCTGATTTAATTTAATTAGGATCCAATCCTAATATTTGATCAAATCAAATAATTTGCAACAATTATAATTTGATCCTCCTATAACTTGTTAACTCTTAGCAAGTCCTTAATATAACTTTTACATTTTAGTCCAATCATCAAATTGATAATTGAGACCATTTATGATTTTTGATTGAAAATCATGATTCAATAATTTGATCAATCAAAACCTCTTTATGTGTGACCCCATAAATTCTATTCTATCTGATAGTGAGAAATATTTTGATCTCCATCAAAATATCATTGAAACTCCTTTCAATGGATTGGAACAATTCTAACTCTCCAATCAAAAATTATTGACCATCAAAATAATTCTCATTGATCTCATAATCTATCAGTAATGTCTAGTAACATGTAGTTGCAATCTAGTAAAATAGAAGGATAAATCTCTAGGAATAATTACTGTGTGATTCAATTCTTCCATCGTGAGTCTTAAAAAGATGAAAGTTATAAAAAACTCGTCAAACTCAATCGTCTGTCATATGTAAGATTTATTCGACTTGAATTCATTTGTAAAATCTAATAGAAACTCCTTTCTATCATTCATACAATACTGACCAAGATCTTTCAAACTCAATCTCATAAATTATATAGGACTACTCCTTTCCTACTAAGATTAATAGATCCCATCTTGGTATATATTCTATCCTTATAATGAACCTACTGCAACCAACATACACCTCAGAGTTCCATACGACTAGGAGATCGAGTTATGGTGTAGTCAAACTACAACAGCCTTATTATGAATAGTCGAGGTACCATAGGTCTAATAACCACTAACACAACTACAGTATCGAGAATGCCACTGATGAGTGAGTAGATATCCAAGTGATTTCTTATATTGGTCATGCTTTTCTAACAACCATCTGTACTCTCACTCTAGTATTCCCACACTGTAGACTTAAAACTCATCTATCTTAAGAAAAGCGATCCGTGTATCAATCTTATCAGACCATTCACCATCTCCATGATGATCTTTCGATAGAGAGTAATTTAAAAATTAACCATCAATGACACATATCTCAAATTCTCAATTATTGAGAATATATGTCATCATCTTATTAATTTTTTAAATAATTTAGGGATATATACACGATATGAATGGAATTAACCATCCTAATTAATTAGATCAAGTATAAAATTATGTCCTAGAAAGAATTAATATGTCGGTCCGATTAACTTATAGGACATACATCTAACAATCTTTCACTTGTACTAAAGTCAATCTATCACAAACTTAAGCCCCATCTTCTTAAGATGTGCTTTAGTCTTGGCTGGCTAAATTATTTAGTTAGTGGGCCCATCATATTTTTGTGAGATCTATTATGATCCTTGAAGTCTTACTTCTCAGAACAGTCGTGAATCATCACTCTTATGTGCTAAGAACTCTGGTGAGACCTTGATTCCTTAGCTAAAGCTATGGCGCCATCGTTGTGAAAGAACAGTGTTGTATCATCTCATAACGTTACACCTAGTTCTTCAATAAACTAGACTGCTTTCTTAAGTATCTCATAAGCAGCTACATACTCAGCTTTTAAAATCTGCAATGATCAGTTGTTTGAAACTCTTCTAATTTACTGAGTTATATTGCATAAGAAAACACAACTTGATGTAGACTCTCTACCATCAGCATCAGACTTAAAGTCTGAATTGTGAATCTTTTTATCCTCAATTTTTCTCCTCCCAAAGACCATGAACATATCTTAAGTGTTTCTTAAGTATTTTGAAATATTCTTCACAGCTATCCAGTACTCTCAGCCTGAATTCAGTTGATAATTGCTTGTGATACTCACAGTACGGTCTATATCGGGTTGTATGCATAGCAAGACATACATGAGGCTCTCTTTAGTCGAAGCATAAGGGATCTAGCTCATGTGCTGAATTTTCTCAAATATATCAGAACACATCTTCTTGGAGAGATCAGTCTCATGTCTAAAGGATAGAAGCCCTTCTAGGAGTTATCCATGCTGAACCCTTTCAGCACCTCCTCTTTACATATTTTCTATGAAAAATTTAGCATCTTCTTAGCTCTATCTCATAGACCAAAATCTATCTCATAAATCTTTATTGGATATTTCTCGAGATCTTTCATGAAGAATTTATGTAGACAATCAAATTTTAAACCAATCTCAGCATAGGAAAAACTTTTCTAATCAGGAGGTTGTCATCTACATACGATACAAGGATCATGACAACATGCCCACTGACCTTTTTATAAACACATGTTTCTCTCATAGAATATTTGATCATATCAAATGATTTGATCGCATCAAATTCATGTTCCTTATCTCTCACAAGGAACACTTCTTCTGTGTCCTCTGTCAAAATATTTAAGTATCTTTGGATAGGATCGAAGATTATGAAATGAGGAGACTACATGCACTGGCTCAATGTGAATAGGCTCTATAGGTTCTATGACTCATTGTTCTTAAGGCATTTTCTTTTTGAGTTTAGTTTTACTCTCACTATTCATCTTGATCAAACTATTTCTCTAAGAACATAGCATATCAGGTCACAATTACATTGTGATCCTTAGAAAGAAAAAATAGTATTTCTAAAATTTTTTAGGATATCTTGAAAGGAGTCTCATAGACCTAACCTATAACTTAATCCATATGTCAATACTTGATATGTGTCGAACATCCTAATGTTGGGAAATATGTCCCAAAAAGCCAATCGTCAAGCTGTTGACGGTTGAGCAACCAAGTATTGTAATTGATTTGTTAATAAATAAAATATATTTGGCATCTTCATCATAAGCTTTCATCTTCTAATGAACTCCGTTGTTATGATGAAGTCCTTAGGACTATTTAAGTTCGATAAAGAGAGGATTTATCGATTAGTCCTTAAAATTGTTCACGACCAAATGATAGGCTGTTAATAAGGATGACAGCTTCTATCGAGCATAGATCGCTGTAGGCCATATGGATTGGTTGTCCTCTTAATCAAGGAGTGTGGAGACACTGGTATGGCATACAGATGAGATATAAGGGTACATCATCATTGAACGTGACCAACTCCAGAACATTCTGTTGTCGAGAATGTCTCTGATGGGATATAGGTATAAGTATCCCTTAGACTTGAGATCACCTCAGTGACTTGCAAGCAACTCACTGTGCTTTGGTACTGGACTAACTGAATTTCTAATTCAGGGATGGAAGACTTCTGGGCACAGTCAAGTACTTGCGAAGTCAGAGTGTGATCGAGATGGGATTGACCACTCTAAGAGTTGGAGAAGAATGAGTCACTGTATTTCAATTTAGCAAAACCTTGGCCAGGGTAATCCATCGGATGGATTTGATATTTTGAAATACAATGTGGACAACCTGATCAGAGTTGACAGTTGAACTCTGAGGTGTCCTATGATCATTTTGGTCAAGGGGATGAATTATATGAAAACTATATCCGCATGGGTTCTAAGGATGTTGTTCTATACATTCGACCTATCCGATCGTCGGGTACCATTGCTAGATGGTCACTTCGATTGATACAAAAATTTATTTCTGTACTATCGGCTTAGGTTCAGACCTATGAGGTCACACACATTAGAGTTCATGATCCGATCGGATGGTTGATCAACGATTAAGAATCGTTCTAGGATTAAATGATCAATACGATTGACATTTAACCCAGTGCAAGTGTTGCAGGAGGATCAATTAACAATTCGATTGCTAATTGGCTTAATTTGATTAAGCCAATGGGCTGAGATTAAGTCTAATTAAATATAATTTAATTAGATTTAGTTTGAGCATGATTGGATCAAGTCCAATTGGTTTATTGGATAGGCCAAGTGCAAGAAAAAACTAGTCCTAGTTCAACTAAGACTTGGGTCAATCTAATTTCTAATTTGATTAAAAAATTAAATCAGATTTAAATCTAATTTAATCTAATTAAATTAAGTTCTTAATTAGATTAAGACCTATTTTAATTAGGTTGATCTAATTTTGATTTGATTTAGTTTGAGAAACTAAATTAAAACAAGTCATAAGATAGAATCCTAGTAAGACTAGGATTCCACCTTGCACCACATAAGCCTTCCCCACGCCCTCTCTCTCATTCAACGCCAATCTCCTCTTATTTTGTGCAACAAAAGCCCTCTACCAGGTCTCTCCCACGTTCACAAAAGGTCTCCTCTCTTCTTTCTTACATGGAAGGTGGTTTGGATCAAATCTAAAAGGAATAAGTTTGGATTTCGAATTCTATGAGATAAAGTTTTAGAAATCCAAAACTCTTTCAATTTTGCATCGAATTTATCCAAATTTTTTTTGGAATTTTTAAGAATTTTAGGGTACATATTGTGCACCCTTTTCTAATGATCTATGCATGAAAATAAGGAGGAGGTGCTCAAGAGTTGGGCGCCCCTTAACTTGCCATGTTTGGATAAGCCTTGACTAAGTATTTGACCTAGACAAGGACTCTATCATATCTCTCTGTATAAAATGAGTTTCTTCATGAAATTTTCTAAGAAGATATAGATTTAAGAGACCTCTAGGCCACCCAAAAATTAAAGAGAAATAATTTTAGGTCGTGGAGATATAATAGACACAAGTTAGGGTGTCTAGAGAGAGAAACGAGAAGAAGAAGAGGGTCTTCTTCTAGGGTTGTTTGTTTTCATATCTTTCCTCCCTCCATCTTGAGTTTCCTGAGAGCATCTCAGATCTGAAACTCTTTCTTCTACTTTTCATCTTTGGAAGAGTCTAAATCAAGAAGAAGGAGGTACCTGAT
This sequence comes from Elaeis guineensis, assembly GCF_000442705.2. Lineage (NCBI taxonomy): Eukaryota > Viridiplantae > Streptophyta > Magnoliopsida > Arecales > Arecaceae > Elaeis > Elaeis guineensis. The sequence goes on from NC_025998.2 coordinate 32,513,617, forward strand.
CAACCATCAAAAAAGGATCAACGCAGTACTAGCATACTGTGCTGATTTCCTGAAGCAGGACTTCTGATCGAGATTCATGGGCTCGTGTGGACGACTCCTAGAAGCTGGATGCATGTGCGGCTTGCAACATCATCCTCAAGTCCAGATCAGTGAGGTTAGAACATCTAACTTGCAAGGTAATAGATCTGATCTATTGTTTAATACATACATTAGATGTAGTATAGAAACATGTTGATATGATCAACATGTAGTTCATGCTATATTTGTATATTTTAATTTTTGATTTAATGCTATGTAATAATCATATAATAAGATCTTAGATCTAAGAATTTTCTACTTTTAAAAAATAAATTTTAATTTATTTTAGTCTTCCACTGTATGATCTTGAAAAAATTTTAAGATCTAACCCTAAAACCCTAGATCTGGTTCCTACAATTGGTATCAGAGCCAGGTTCTTTATTACATGATTATTTATACATACTTTGATTATTTTTTAGATTAGATCTAATTTATAATCTAATTTTTAAATCTAAAATTAAAATTTTAGATCAATCACGAACTGCAAGGTTGTCCTGCTGTAAGGTTTACCCCTTACAGTGCAAAGGTTGTCCTATTTTGTGTAGATCTATCTTTAATCATAAATTTGTTAGATATGATCTAGATTAAATTTATGATTTATTAGATTTAAAAGATATTTAAATCTGAAATAAAATCTCTTTGTTTATAATTTTTGTACAAAGAAATTGTTTAAAGTTAAAATTGTTTCAATTACATGAACCTGTTTAGATTAGATCTAAAGTAGTTTCATGTTTATTTCACTTGCATCTTGATTATAAATCAAACATGCAATATGGTTGATAGAATTATATTATAAAATTATTTTACAAATATAAAAATTATTTTTTGAAAAAGTCGAACCCAACCCTCAGCCCAAAACTTAATTAAGAATTAAGAAGTTGTTTGATTAGGTTCTAGGATTGTGAATTGAAGAACCTAAGACACAAACCATAACACATTGGGTTAATGGGTTAGTGAGAATTAGATCCATTAATTGGGTTAGACCTATGGTTAGATTGAAGATGGACTTAATTAGAGAATTGACTAAATCTAATCAATTGTTGTCTTAGATTAGGTCAAGGATTCTCTAGATCAATTATAATAGTTGTAGTTGGTCAAGTCCATGTCTTTAACGAGAACCAAATGAACTTGATTCTTGGCTAAACGGTCTAGCACGAACTGTTAAGTTGATCTAATCGAAACTAATTAAATCAGTTGGTGTCTAAGGTAAACCAGACCGATGGTTTTTAATTGGAAGCCCACTTACCTGACCATTTCTGATGGTGTCTAAGGCAAGCTTTGACAGACCCTCTCACTGATCGAACTTACCTGACCTCTTGGTGAAATTATATTTTGATCGGATCACTTGACTATTCGAGCTGACCCATGTCAGCTAGGTAAATCAGTGTGACTGATTTAGGTGCTCCTAGACCAGCCCTTTTAATGGTCTCCCTTAAGCTGACTTGGTGAAGCCAGTGGGAGGATCATGATAAGCTGGTTCATCTGACCTCATCCTCTATATTATTTAAATCTTCTAAAATTATTAGGTCCTTAAAATGATAAAGTTATGGAGATAACTGAGTCATAGCCTCCCATTAAGGTGTTTGATAATGAGTCCATGAACTCAATAATCATTGCAGACCCAAAGGCCTGGTACTTGTTGACTAATGAAATTATCACTCATCATATGACGACTTGGAAGTGTCTCTCTAATGGTGGTTAGGTGAGCCAACCAAAGTTGGACTTAATCATTCGTTGGTTAGATACACCAAGTATGATCATGTTAATGGTTGGACCTAACCGGATCCTTACAGTGGAGGCCAAAGCCTACTGATTAGGTTTCTGGGGCAAAATTAAAATTACTAGAAATTATTTAGAGAAATAATTGGTTATGAACCTACCCTTAGATATACATGGGTTGGCCAACCAAAGTTGGGCTTGTGTGCAGTCTAAGTGGATTCTAGTACCCGCTAAGAAATTAGGGTAATTCCTCAAATTGGAGGTAGAGGCTATCAATTCGAATAAAATAGTGAAAGAAACCTTTTGATTAAAGTCCAAATCTTTAGGTTTAATGAATCAATTACTAATTAGGTTATGATTCTCCTTTGTGCAAATATGGCCACTTTCCTATCGCTCCGATCATTGTTGGACAATGATAAGTTGGTGGGACCCAACTTCGGTAGCTGGTACCGAAAGTTGAAGATAGTCCTGGAGCATGAACGGATCCTATATGTGATAATGGATCCTGCACCTGAGGAGCCAACTGCCAATACACGTGGAACAGTCAGAGACACTTACCAGAAGTGGCTCAGTGATCGGACCACGGTGCGCTGTATCATGCTGGCTATCATGAGCGATGAGTTCAGTCGCAGATTCGAGATGGCTCAGTCAAAGGACATGCTTCAAGTATTGGAGGATGCCTTTGGCACACCTGATGACGTAGAGAGGCACAAGACTAGTTGTGCCATCTTTAATGCCAAAATATGGGATGGTGCCTCTGTCACTGATCATGTATTGTACATGATCGAGCTGATAGAAAGATTGAGCAAGCTCGGCTTTTCCTTGCATGAGCAGCTTGGGAAAGATGCAATACTGAACTCGCTGCCCAAGTCTTATCTTCCATTCCTCACTCATTATAGAATGACAAAGCCTGAAGAGAACTACCACGGGTTACTGGGGTTGCTTCAGAACTTTGAGAAGGATCACCAACTTTACAAGGAGTCGGTGAACTTAGTGGGAGGTTCATCTTCTAGTTCTTGACCTTTTAAGAAAGGGAAGAAGAACAAGAAGAAGAAAGTGAAGAAGGTGCAAGTTCAGGCTGGGACATCAGTGCAGAGCCAGACCAAAAAGATCAAGCCTGATAAGAGTCTATTCTACTGGCAAGCATCTTAGATTAGATAGTATCTACTTATGGCACTGTAGGCTAGGTCATATAAACAAGAACAGAATAAACAGGTTGACTCAAGAGGGAATCCTCGAAGTTAGTGATTGTGAATCACTTCCAACCTGTGAGTCCTGTCTTCTTGGTAAAATGATCAAGTCACCTTTTACTGGAAAAGGTGAGAGAGCTACTGAGCTCTTGGGCCTAATACATACTGATGTATGCGGGCCCATGAGCACCAGTGCTAGAGGTGGATATTTCTACTTCATAACTTTCACGGATGACCTATCCCGATATGGATATATCTATCTGATTCATTTGAAATGTTCAAACGATTCCGAAGTGAAGTAAAAAAATAACCTGGGAAGAGTATTAAAACTCTTCAATCTGATCGAGGAGGAGAATACCTTTCTAGTGAGTTTCTCACATATCTAGGAGAATGAGATTCTCTCCCAATGGACTCCTCCAGGAATACCACAGCATAATGGTGTGTTTGAAAGGAGGAATCGGACTCTGTTAGACATGATTCGATCCATGATGGATTTTGCTAGCTTGCCGATATCCTTCTGGGGATATGCACTCGAATCGGTCTGTTATCTGTTAAATAGGGTTCCAAGTAAGTCTGTAATTAAGACTCCATATGAGATATGGACGGAACGTAAGCCAGCACTTTCACACCTTAGGGTCTGGGGGTGCCCGACCTATGTCAAACGATTAGTCACAGACAAACTTGGACCTAGGTCTGACAAATGCTCATTCATAGGGTACTCCAAAGAGACAAAAGGATATTTTTTCTACCATGCTGATGAATAAAAGGTATTCGTCAGCCTTAAGGCAATCTTTTTAGAAAAAGAGTTCCTTGGTGAAGGAACCGTTGCCTCTATGGTTGAACTTTATGAAGTTCAACAGGTAGAAGGACCGACACCAATAGTTGAACCTGAGTCAGATATGATTAGATTAGATCTGAAGCCCAATGTACCTGCACCATTAAGGTGATCCGGTAGAGTACCACGTCAGCCGGACAGATACTACGGTTTCTTGATCCGGGATGGTGATCCCATCGAACTTGATGAGAATAATGAGGATCCGATTACCTATATGGATGCAATACAGAGACCTGATTTTAAAAATGGCTTGAAGCCATGAAATCCGAAATGTTGTCCATGAAGGTCAACGATGTATGGACATTGGTTGACCCACCTGAAGGGGTTAAACTCATTGGGTGTAAATGGGTCTTCATTAGGAAGAGGGGCGCAGACGGAAAGGTGGAGACCTATAAAGCCCGTCTGGTCGCCAAGGGGTATCGTCAACGTTATGGTATTGACTATGACGAGATATTTTTCTCTGTGGCGATGCTCAAATCCATTCGGATAATGCTTGCAATAGCTGCCCATCTGGATTATGAGATCTGGCAGATGGATGTAAAGACAGCTTTCCTGAATGGAGAGTTGACCGAAGAGGTATATATGATATAACCTGAGGGGTTTACATCCATAGATGAGTCCAAGGTGTGCAAGCTTCAGAGATCCATTTATGGATTGAAGCAAGCTTCTCAGAGTTGGAACATGCATTTTGATAAGGCGATCAAAACGTATGGCTTCATTAAGAATGGAGAAGAGCCCTGCATCTATAAATAGGCAAATGGTTCAGTTGTGGTATTCCTTATCTTGTACGTGGATGACATTCTCTTAATCGGGAATGACATCTCCGCACTATAGGGAATAAAAGTTTGGTTGTCATCACAGTTCTCCATGAAGGACTTAGGTGAAGCATCCTACATCCTAGGGATGAAGATCTATAAGGATAGATCTAAAAGGATGCTTGGGTTATCCCAGTCCATGTACATAGACACTGTGCTGAAGAGGTTCAGCATGGAGAATTTCAAGAAGGGCTATCTACCGATAGGCCAAGGAATTTCTCTGTCTAAAAAGGATTGTCCGACAACTCCTGAAGAGAGAGAGCGTATGAGTAGAGTCCCATATGCTTCAACTATGGGATCTATCATGTACGTCATGACATGTACAAGACCAGATGTGGCATACTCACTAGGAGAGTGAGTAAATACCAATCTGATCCTGGAGAAAATCACTAAAAAGTGGTTAAAGCCATCCTTAAGTATTTAAGAAATACTAAGGACCAATGGTTGATTTATGACGAGTTAGATCTGAAACTTGTGGGGTTCACAGACTCCAGCTTCCAATCTGACCATGATGACAGTAAGAGCGTGTCGGGTTATATCTTTACTCTGAATGGTGGAGCCATCTGCTGGAAGAGTTCCAAGCAGCATACTGTGGCAGACTCTGTTTGTGAAGCGGAGTACATCGCAGCATCGGATACCGCGAAAGAAGCTGTGTGGCTGAGAAAATCCATCACTGAGCTCGGAGTAGCACCCTCCCTCGATGGTCCAGTTCTGCTCTACTGCGACAGCACTGGTACCATAGCTCAGGTGAAGGAACCCAAAGCACATCAGCAGACGAAGCACATCTTGCGTCGCTTTCACCTGATCCGAGAGATCGTGGATCGAGGTGACGTCGATCTTCAGAAGATCGATGGAAAGGAGAACCTGGCCGACCCCTTTACTAAAGCCCTGACGATAAAGGAGTTCGACAACCACAAGTCGAAGATGGGTATTAGATACTGTGCCGAGTGGCTTTAGGACAAGTGGGAGTTGTTGGGAAATGTGTCCCAAAAAGCCAATCGTCAAGCTGTTGACGGTTGAGCAACTAAGTATTGTAATTGATTTGTTAATAAATAAAATATATTTGGCATCTTCATCATAAGCTTTCATCTTCTAATGAACTCCGTTGTTATGATGAAGTCCTTAGGACTATTTAAGTTCGATAAAGAGAGGATTTATCGATTAGTCCTTAAAACTATTTACGACCAAATGATAGGCTGTTAATAAGGATGACAGCTTCTATCGAGCATAGGTCGCTGTAGGCCATATGGGTTGGTTATCCTCTTAACCAAGGAGTATGGAGACACTGGTATGGCATATAGGTGAGATATAAGGGTACATCATCATTGAACGTGACCAACTGCAGAGCATTCTACTGTCGAGAATGTCTCTGATGGGATATAGGTATAAGTATCCCTTAGACTTGAGATCGCCTCAGTGACTTGCAAGCAACTCACTGTGCTTTGGTACTGGACTAACTGAATTGCTAATTCAGAGACGGAAGGCTTCTGGGCACAGTCAAGTACTTGTGAAGTCAGAGTGTGATCGAGATGGGATTGACCACTCCAAGAGTTGGAGAAGAATGAGTCGCTGTATTTCAATTTAGCAAAACCTTGGCCAGGATAATCCATCAGATGGATTTGATATTTTAAAATACAATGTGGACAACCTGATCAGAGTTGACAGTTAAACTCTGGGGTGTCCTATGATCATTTTGGTTAAGGGGATGAATATATGAAAACTATATCCGCATGGGTTCTAAGGATGTTGTTCTATACATTCGATCTATCCGGTCGTCGGGTACCATTGCTAGATGGTCACTTCGATTGGTACAATAATTTATTTCTGTACTACTGACTTAGATTCGGACCTATGAGGTCACACACATTAGAGTTCATGATCCGATCGGATGGTGATCAATGATTAAAAATCGTTCTAGGGTTAAATGATCAATACGATTGACATTTAACCCAGTGCAAGTGTTGCAGGAGGATCGATTAGCAATTTAATTGCTAATTGGTTTAATTGATTAAGCCAATGGGCTGAGATTAAGTTTTAATTAAATATAATTTAATTAAATTTGGTTTGGGCTTGATTGGATCAAGTCCAATTGGTTTATTGGATAAGCCAAGTGCAAGGAAAAACTAGTCCTAGTTCAACTAGGACTTGGGGTCAATCTAATTTCTAATTTGATTAGAAAATTAAATCAGATTTAAATATAATTTAATCAAATTAAATTAGGTTTTTAATTAGATTAAGATCTATTTTAATTAAGTTGATCTAATTTTGGTTTGATTTGGTTTGAGAAACCAAATTAAAACAAGTCATAAGATAGAATCCTAGTAAGACTAGGATTCCACCTTGCGCCACATAAGCCTTCCCACGCCCTCTCTCTTATTCAACGCCAATCTCCACTTATTTTGTGCACAAAAGCCCTCTCCCAGATCTCTCCCACGTTCACAAAAGGTCTCCTCTCTTCTTTCTTACATGGAAGGTGGTTTGGATCAAATCAAAAGGAATAAGTTTGGATTTCGAATTCTATGAGATAGAGTTTTAGAAATCCAAAACTCTTTCAATTTTGCACCGAATTTATCCAAATTTTTTTTGAATTTTTTTTTTAGGGTACATTGTGCACCCTTTTCTGGTGATCCATGCATGAAAATATGGAGGAGGTGCTCAAGAGTTGGGCGCCCCTTAACTTGCCATGTTTGGATAAGCCTTGACTAGGTATTTGACCTAGACAAGGACTCTATCATATCTCTCTATATAAATGAGTTTCTTCATGAAATTTTAAAAGATAGATATTTGAGAGACCTTTGGCCATCCAAAAATCAGAGAGAAAACCTTTGGGTCGTGGAGATATAAAAGATGCAAGTTAGGGTGTCTAGAGAGAAAAACGTGAAGAAGAAGAGGGTCTTCTTCTAGGGTTTTTGTTTTCATATCTTTCCTCCCTCCATCTTGAGTTTCCTGAGAGTCTCAGATCTGAAACTCCTCCTTCTACTTTTCATCTTTGGAAGAGTCCAAATCAAGAAGAAGGAGGCACCTGATCAACCATCAAAGAAGGATCAGCGCAGTACTAGCATACTGTGCTGATTTCCTGAAGCAGGACTTCTGATCGAGATTCGTGGGCTCGTGTGGATGACTCCTAGAGGCCGGATGCGTGTTGCGGCTTGCAACATCATCCTCAAGCCCGGATCAGCAGGTTAGAGCATCTAACTTGCAAGGTAATAGATCTGATCTATTGTTTAATACATACATTAGATGTAGTATAGAAACATGTTGATATGATCAACATGTAGTTCATGCTATATTTATATATTTTAATTTTTGATTTAATGCTATGTAATAATCATGTAATAGGATCTTAGATCTAGGGATTTCTGATTTTAAAAATAAATTTTGATTTATTTTAGTCTTCCGCTGTATGATCTTGAAAAAGTTTCAAGATCTAACCCTG